>NC_141886.1:21557814-21860844 GCF_030686135.1 Camelina sativa | reverse complement strand
TATTCTCAGTCTGATTCCTTCCTACTCTGTACATTTTTAATCCAAAGGAACTAAGAAGAACTAGAGAACATTCAAGTCCAGAACAAAAACTACACATCGTTCGTTTTCATTTCACTAAACAAAAATTGAAAAAGTTCAAATCCGTAGTCGCACTTCCCGCGAATTCAAATATAATCAAAACAGTAGTATCAAGATCTAGGTATAAACTCTAAAATCACCATTAGAAATCGCCATTAAAAAAAATAATCATTCAAGCAATAGTTTCAATCTTACTCGAATATGAATATGATCAAACAGGAAAGATCATTAACAAGAAGAAAAATCGGAAACAGATTTTTTAAGCAGATGTATTACTATTAATTACCTCAAGTGAAGAATGAAGATATGGCCGGCGGTTACCGTATGATGAAGATTCCGGCGACGAACCGGGTCAGCAGATCGGATCTGGTTATTTTAGTTACTTTTTTAATTTTTTTTTTTCCAGAGCTGCACGTTTCACGATGACGATGTTCGATGCCTCAACTTAACGCAGCAAAATATTCGAATAAAAAAAAAAAAAAAAAGAGAGATTTTGGGCCTCTGTGGGCCGAATATTCCAATACAAAAAGATTCCCTAGCCCTTCTCCTAGTCCTCGCCATCCTCGAATCTTTTTGACCGAAGATTATTTAGGGGCTGTGTGTATTCAATTATATGATGTGAGTTTTAAACTTTAAAATGAACTTTTATATAATTTTGAGGATTTTAAGTGTATTTTAAAAAAATTGTTATGATTAATATTGTAAATATTTTTAAAAAAAAATTAACAAACAAAATTCACTAAAATCTTTTCAAGTCATTAAAATTTCAATCTTTTAAATGATTCAGTAACATAGAATTTTGATATGGTGTATTTACCAATTAATATCCTAAATTCCTAATACAGTAGTGATCTTTTTTTTTTTTTGAATTTCATAGTAGTGATCTTATCATTCTAGCATTTTCTTATAACCAACAACAAAAAAAATACACACATTATACTTTTTTTTTTTTTGAACAAACACACATTATACTTAATCTAAGCTTAAGTATAACTCAATTACTCAAACACAACGTAACCAACAACTAACAATATTAAACAAGTTCAAAAGAAAGCGAAGCAGGAAATAAAGACGAATTCTTGGGCAATTTAAAGAAGTTAATGATAAAGAGATGGCTTATGGAGCTTAAAATCAACTTCGAACTAGTGTAATCCCTAGGCCATAAGCTAGACTAAATATTTACTAATCAATCAATCATCAACAATGTCCAAAGACAATTGAAAGATCAATAAACATTAATTATAAATCTATTTAGCCACTAATCACTCTAGTCAACAATTAATTTCCAAAAGTAGGGTAAGATCGGATACTATTGTGTTTGAAAGCATATTAACGATGAAGGAACAAAAAAAAAGTGTAGTAGATCCGTAAAATATTACGGATGTCGATTTGAGAATTGTCCCTTTGTCATGATGGCTAGAATAACTGAGTAGTTTGAGAACAAAATAGTTATAATGTCTCTTCTTGCATCATTTTCACATGGATTTTGACTTGTATTAATTGTTTATATATTATTGTCTATGAACGTCTGGTTACAGTAACCTTCAAACCATCCGCCATGGATAAGATCGTCATCATCCTATACTTGACTGGATGATTTGGCACCAAATGGAACTTGTAGAATCTGCAAAGAATCGCCATTGCCATCTTCATTTGAAGATAAGCTGAATCCTTTCCCAAACAGATCCTTGGTCCTGCCTACATTATATATTCACACAATAACTCATTTTTCCATATGTTACAAAATATATCATTAATGTGTTTTGATTAGAATTATACCTGAAAAGCTGTGAACTTGAATGGGGATGCGTTCTGAAAGATTCCATCTTTAAGCCATCGTTCCGGTTTAAACGATGCTGCATCTGATCCCCAATTGTATTCCATACGACCCATTGAGTAAGGTACGTATGTAACCATCCCTCCAGCTTTTACTTTTGTTCCATTTGGTAACATATCATCTTCTAATACTCCTTTAGGGTCCTACAATACTTTTAAAGATCGTATATATATGTATATTTTTGACTGTTGTAGGATCAAAATTTTTATATGGTGAAGTTTACCTGAGGCACTGCAGGGTAGAGACGAAGTGTTTCAGTTAGCACAGCATGCAAGTAGTGAAGTTTTCCTAAGGAATCATAGTTCAGTAGTCCTGCGAATTGCGTTACCCTCTCGTTGAAGGAATCGAAATCCTCTGTTTCGTAATGACGCGATGGTGTGTTAGTAGTCTCTTCTTCTCTTTCTCTTTCGAGTTCTTGTAGCTCTGAGTAGAGCTTCTCAGCAACATGTTCATTCATCATTATCATGTATATAGCCCAAGTGAGAGTTGTTGCTGTTGTATCTCTTCCAGCTATTACAAAGTTGAGGACAATATCTCTTAGGCTTTTCTCAGTTTCTTTGCTATCTGGATCGTCACTTATCTCAATGAACCTCGAGAGTATATCATGCTTGATCTGATTACATGCATAGGATTTTGAGAAAAATGAATGTTACTACTTTGTGACAAGTTCATATTTTGAGTTGTAACAATGTTTTACCTTGTTGTTGTTGTTGTTGGCAGGAGATTTTTGTGCCTCTAATAGCTCTGCTTTCCTCCTCCTTATGACTGAATAGGTGAAATCATTGACCACTTTTATGCTTTTACCAAGCAATGCCTCAGAGCCTATGTTAAGAAACTTTTTCAACTTCCAAAGGGGATCTATGAAACGAAGTGTTACGATAATGTTTGCGGTATCGAAAGCCATAGCAAACCGATTCTCTGGTAACTCTGGAGCTAATGTCCCAATCTCCACACCAAATCCCACTTTACATATGGAGTCTAGAGTCATTCTCATCAACAATTCCTAAAGCCAAAATATCAGAAAAAAAGAGGATAATTAACAATGTAACATGTTCTGTTTACTAAGATTACTAAAGATTTGATTGGATTGATGGATTCTTACTTGCATATCTACTTGTTGGTCTTTGAAAGATGCTTGGGAAAGGATATTGAATAGCTTGAGACTATACTCTTTAAACACTACAGTACTGAAATCTCTTAGATTCTTGGAAGCGAATTCGAAACTCGCGGTTTTCCTCTGTTTCCTCCAAAGCTCTCCATCTGAATTGAAGATACCATCTCCCAAAAGAACTTCCATATATGAATGGTAAGTCTCTCCCTTATCACACAACAAAACATTAATGAAAGATACAGCACAAATATACCATTATATTGATACAAAAAGAGTTATGTTTTTTTTGTTTTCACCTTTGGGTAATTGGAGAAATTGGTTTTGAGGACGTATTCGACATTGATGGGATCTGCTATGTATGTATAGGTGGTGAATGGCATAGGAACCACAACTGTTCTTGAGTTGTAAAGATACTCAACGAGCCAATCATGCATTCGATCAAAATTGGTTAACTGTTCGATCGCTGCTCCAACCAAAGGCCAAGTCTTTGGGCCACTCTTGTTCCTTTGTCCCCATCTGTGCAAGAAGATCCATGATGTCACCATGCAAGCTACAACCAAACACATCGACATTTTTAATTTTACTTCTTTGAATCTGAAAAATTAAGTTCTAAGAAAAATTCATTTATGGAGTTTATTATATCTCTATCTGGTTTTGTTTCTTGATCAGCCAAAGCATATGAGCAATCTACTACTCAACTAACAGTCTTTTTCTTTTTATGCCTTCTTTGACTTCATTTCTTTGGTGTGTTCTTTGTATAAGAACTAGCTAGTCTGGTCTCTTGGTTTCTGTAAACCATGTTTGGTTCACTTAAACCGGTCAAGATTGAAACCAACCAGCAAAAAAGGACCCACATCTAATTAATCTTTAATTTTGATGCAAGTTCCTATCCATTATGTTTGAGACATGCGCAGACTGAATCAAAACTGAGGTTTTAAAAGTACGATGATGACATATATAACATTCGTTATCTAACAAAACGACAACGATAAGTACCCAAAGTGCATTGTATCTGGCGTTGATTCCTCCACACGTCATCGACTTTATCATTCCAAGTTAACGTAATCTTAGTCTCTCATTTCATCATTTTAATAACAACATTTAATAGTACCAAAGTCTTTTGTTTATAGTATTTTCTACATATAAAACAAGAATCTTTTGTTCATTATTAGTTAGTAAATTCATGCTGAAACAGTGTTTTAATTAAACATGGTTTGTATTTCACATTCATATATATGATAAGGAAAAATATATAAAATCGCATTAGGGTCTTTTAGTTATATTTTACAATTTTTCTTGTGTACCCAAAACTAACAAAATATCTACCAAAGTAACATTCAAAGCACATATTCTTTTTAAACTAAAACCCACAATGACTAAAACTTAAACATAGCTTGACGATGATGATTCAAGATCTCGTCTTGGTTAAACTGTAGATCCCCGAACCAACCAGACTCCGAATCAGGTTGATGAAGATGATGATCCAACTGATTAAAATTATCTGTTAAAATGTGAGAGATGGGTCCCATGTAATCCATTTCCAACAAATGAGCCAACGAACACGTTCTTGGAAGTTTCGTCGACGACGTCATCATCGTTATCTCTTCCTCGTTTCTTCTCTCTGCTTCTTCGTCTACAACAACTGTTGCCTCATCCATTAGTACTTCGTCGACGAAACTCTCTTTCTCATCCAGAAGCCTCCCTGCTCCTTTCTTCTTGTATATCCTACACAGTACCCATTCATCTAGCTGCAAAGATAAGAAACATTCTTAACAAATATGTTATGTATGATGAGCTAAAAAAATGTTTTCTCAGGTTACATACCCTCATAGAGCCGTTACGTTTTGTTGATGCTTTACGTGAATCGTGGAGACGATACTCGTGCATGATCCAGTCGGTTTTGATCCCTTTGGGAGGCCTGCCTTTGTAGAAGACGAGAGCTTTCTTGACACCAACGTTACTCGAGCCGCTGTGAATGGCTTTGTCTGTACCGGTAGCTTTCCAATAACCGGAAATAGCAGCCCGGTTTGGTCTGACTCCGTTTGGATACTTTCGTTCTCTAGGGCTGAAGAAGTACCACTCATTTTCTCCAAACTCTGTTTTCTCTGTAAATTTCACAACAAAAATCATATAGGAGAGTTAACATCAACCAAAAACATAAGCATCTAGAATAGAAATAGAGAAGTAACCGGTTCTAACCGGGTAATTGCCATGGATCGAACTTGTAGATATCGACTTCTGGGATGATGGAGACAGGGCATGGTTTGGACATGGTCTGGTTTCGAAGATAGTATACGATGAGTTCTTCGTCGGTAGGATGAAATCTGAAGCCTGGAGGGAGGCTAGAGCTGGAGTTTACTTCCATGATTTTTTTCAGACAGTTTAGAGAACTCTAATGGAACAGGAAACTAGTTTTTGATTTTCTTTTGTGTTTGGTTTTTTTTTTTTTTTTTTTTTTTTTTTTTTTTTTTTAAATGTTTAGAAAGCAGAGAGGGTTGGGGTTTTTATGCTTGAGCTTTTTTGTCGTTTTACTGTGCGTCACTTCTTTGTTATTGGTTGGTACTTAGTACAATTTAAATAATAATTCATTTTGTCCTTTACAATAGTCTAATCTCCTATATTATCCCTATCCTATTGTTTTTTCTAATATTCTAAATTTTGTCAAATGGTCCTCAAACAGCCACGGTTAAAACGAGTTTATTAATAGTTTGAATTAGATGAAAAAAATCAGAGTATTATTCTCCACCTCTAAACATGTGACATAGAAGTTTAATTACTCATAAAGCTTTCATTAAACATTTGTTGTGTGGGGAAATTAAGCGAGAATTATCCGGTAATATAGAAAATAGCTTTTGTTTGTGGGAATCTTAAAGGGGTCTTAGTAAGACATATAATTGAGTTTGAGTGTGCTTGACCACTGATTTGTTTGGATGCATTGCATGGCTTTAGTATTAGTATTTAGGTGAATCTCCATTTCAAGCAGAAGTATATACTTTGTCCTATTTCTCAAAAATATTCGTTCTTTCGTTTCGCTATTATTGCTTGCTTTGCTCCTATCTTTGTCTACTCCTATCCATTTATCCAAAATGTAAGCCCAACTATCAAAAGTCATATGCAACACTATCATCTACACGATATAGTTTACGTTACATGACAAAATATATCCATCATTATCAATAACTTTATATTGCATTACTTATATTCCAGTAACTTCTTCATTCTTCAAGTTCATCAGTTTCTTACAAATTAGTGCCATCTAGCCAAATTTAGTTCTTTAATATGATATTTGTTTGTTTCACTCCTGGAAAATCACAGGACGATTAAGGATTTCTTTTAATCGTTTTAAATTCAAAAATAGGCTATAATGTGTTCAATATGAAGGAGATCAGATTTTTGGTTTTTGATTTATAATTTATTTATTGGAGTTAAATTTTAGGATGTTAGGGTTAAGATTTAGATATCAGGGTTTAGTTTACAAAGATTATGATATAAATGCTGTTTTTATATATGTAAATGGATTATTTTCTTAGTTTGATATAAGATGTAGACTAATTTTGTGAACCTCAATAATTCTTACGTAATTTTTCTGTTTCTCTCTAAATTAGTCGCTATAGTTTTATAAAATATCCATTTTGTTAAAAAAAAAAACAAAACTAGTAATTAAGGAGGAGTACTTAAGAATTTGTATTGCAAAAGAAATCGTGTGAAGACCATTCTTTGTCTTAATCTTGGAAGAAACGTGGCATGCTATAAGGTGTGGGGGGTCCGATTTTTTTGGCTCCTGATGACGTATATCGTTTTCACATAAAAAGTCATTGAGGATAAGGATTGTGGAGGGTATACAACCACGCGCCACCGTGGATTTCTGATTAAACAAATACTTAGTTTGTCACTAATTACGCATGTTCTTATCTAATAGTGTCATTACCGTTTCCTAATTGGGTGATTAAATCTTTCTTTACTATATTTTGTCAAAAACTCCCACAAGCTCTGTTCAGATTGGATACAAGTTTCTTGAAAAAGGTGTTGTAACGAAGATGCGAAGGAACGTTTTAGCTTAAAGTGGGAAAGAGGATAAAATTAAAAAAACAAGTTCATGACCATCATCACGATCGAATTAATTTAATTTAATGAGTTTAAGTTATAACTTGGTATTATTATTAGATGTTCATTCTGGTTAATTCATGATTTTTGATAAGAAATATGAGTTACCGAATATTTGATAAACAGTGACGCATTTTCTACAAAATTTCAAGAAACTAGCTACTTTGTTAATGGATGATGAAAAATTCCATTCTCACAAATTAACCCAAAAGCTATGTTTACATGCAAGTGTACTTATATCATTACTATATTTCCAATGGCACACGAATCATTTATTCAATACATTAACCAAGCAAGTCATTTACTTACTATATAGGGTATGGGACAAAAAGGATGGGATTAAAAGATAGGAAGATTAGGATGAGATGACGCAAACGCTCTATAGCATTTTTAAAGAACCAATTAAAAATGAGTGACGATGATTAATCAAATCGTCATCTTAATCTCTAGCATCTTTGCATAGCTATAGGGAGGATACCATTTATTTATGTTAGTTATAGTCTTATAGAGATCGACCTCACACACATGCTTTACTAAATTCTTTTTATATATATCCACGTGAAAAAAAGAAAAAAAAAAGCAAGTCCTAGTTCTCGATACGTATAGATTGAAAGTTTGATGACCGTAACTAAAAGGAAAAACGATTTGTATCATTCTAGAAAGTTCCACAACTCCACAGAATCTAATGTTTAGTGTTGGTGGTTTAGTATTGGTTTAAGTCATAAACCAATAAATCCAACGTTTGTGTGTTATGAAGTTTCGAACTTTTATATTAGGAGGATACTGTACTATAATTTCTGGTTTGTGTGTACCAATATCGAGGTTTGAATTTTGTGGAGTTGTGGTGCTACATGAAACTTCCAAGGGGATGGATACATATCGTTTTTACTAACTAAAATAAAGTATTTTTTTCTTAACGATTTAAGATTTCTTTTTTCAAGTATTTACCTGGTTTTTAAATATGGTTGTCTATTTCCAAATTTTCAAACCTTCTTCACTAAGATTTATTATTAGTAACTTTGAATTTTATGATAATTACTGAATCTAATGTAAATAAAATAAGCTTCCAAAGTTTAGAATTTGTCTTTTAATTTTCTAGAAAAAATGGAAAAAAAAAAGTGCTAAAATAGAAATAATATTATTTTGACTAAATTTTAAAATTTTCAGTTTGATCTAAATAGACGTTGTTTTTGTTTATATATGTTTACGCAAAATCTACTTTAGGATAATTTTACAATTGATTAACAGTGTTGAGAGGTTTGCATGATTTCACGTAAATTGTTAACTTCCTGTTTAATGTTTATATTATTTTCTAGTTGAAATATGATTCAAACATATTTTCTTTATTCCAACATAGTTGAACTGTGAAAATATGAAAAAAATCCAATTTTCGAAAATATAACGGATAAAAACAATAAATGTATAACAAAAAACTGCAAAATATGAGAATTAATGGTTGAAATTTAGTTATTTACAATGAAGCTGATGAAGATTAAATTTCTAAGGTATGTTTTCGTGGAAAATTTACGATAATCTACGAGTCAATTTAGTCCTGGGTATTCGGGTTTCCGAACTCGATCGGGTTCGGATTTTTGGGTTTAGACATATAAAACCCGTTCGGGTTTTTTATACTATCATGTCGAGTTCGAATATTACTCATTCGGGTTTGGGTAATTCGGGTACACCCGAACTCAAACAAACCATAAACAAAAAAAAACTAATTTTTACTTTTTATATAAATTTTAGAACACATATACTCTTAAATGCTCTAGATACTGGGTTCAAATCCCTCTAATTAGTTCGGGTTCGGGTTCAGAGTAATATGCCCAGCAGCCCAGGGATCATCCCTCCGCCTCGCAGTCGTCACCTTACAGCCTCCGGAGACTTTTACACACCAACAGTGCCGGTTCTGACCTAAAGCTCATGAAGCAAGGGCTTTAGACGCCAAATATTTTAAGTATTTTAGGGGCAATAAATTTTAAATGTTCCTTTGGTGTAGTGGTTTCTTTTGTTTGATTTTCAGTCAGTTGTATTGGGTTCAAACCAGCCCCACGTTAAATACAACCGATCTTTTTCCCTATTTTGTCTAATCCAAAATATTCTTTTTATCTACATTTCCTTATATTAATTATACTAATGAACTAAATAATAATTAAAACAGCAATTGAACTAGTGAATAAAAAAATCTCTGTCTTTCCTTTTGGCCGTTCCTCTTCTTCTTCCAATATTATTGTCAATCTCTGCTTTCTCCCGCATGTATGTTTTCTTTTTCTTCTACAATCCTACGTTTTCTCTGTTTTCTTAAGTTTTTTTCTTTCTTCTTCAAAAAGAAAAAAACTTTGTAAGCAAAACGTCAGTCAAACTTATTATACGGTGGATTCACAAATTCTCGCACAATTCTTACTTAAATGTAATTTGCTAATCAGTCAAATATTCTAATTTACTTAAATGTAATCAGTCAAATATTCTAATTTGCTACAATTTAAAACTTAAATGTAATTCAAATATCAAAGTGGTTATACTAAATTTTCTATATAATCTCTGTAGATTGCTTACTACACTAACTATTTGTCTACTTGATGATGTGTTGTTTGCTTACTACACTTACTACACTAACTATTTGTCTACTTGTTTCGTGGATTGTTTGTGTTTTTGGTGTATTATTTTATACTGAAATTTCATTTTTAAAGTTTAGAAAAAAAATTAGTTGGGATTAAGAAAAAATTAATTGGGATTAAGGGCATCATTTTCCGGTTCTGCTTTACGCGTCGTAGACCTTCGGGCCGGCCCTGCACACCAATGTCGTTGAGACTAACGGCCGTAAAACGCGCCGTCGTTGAATCCCGGCGCATGCTAGAATACCGAAGCTTCAGTTACATTTTGAACGGCGTCATCAATCGCCCTACCGATTCACCGCCGCTTGTTTTACCGGAATTTATCAGGATCTGTCAGATTCTTCCATTGTTGACGAAAATTTCAGTTTCGGTTTCCCGAGTTTCTCTTTCGGTGGATCCATGGAGCTAATGGCTCTGTGCCTAAGAAGAAGGTATAATTGTTTTTTCAGCATTTCCCATTTAAAACTGCGAATTTTGCAAATTTGAGAGTTTTGGGGTTTTAAAGTGTTTGCTGCATTTGGGGATTTGCTCTGTTAGCATAGAGTTTCTTTCTAGGGTTTTAGGGAGGTTCAGTATTGGCAAAAGTTTCGATCTTGAGACGATAAAAAAAATCTTTTGACTTCAATAGGCAAGAGAACCAAATGCCATTTGTCTCTTTGGCTGTATATTTTGGCAATATCTCTGCTCCTAATTATTTTTTGAGATGTGTTAAAAATGGAATACGATTGGCTTTGTTTAGGCTCAAAATCGTCGATTTTATCTTAGGACAGAACTTTGCTTGTGAATGATTTGGTTTAACAGTAGCTTTTGGACTTCGTGAAACATACAGATTTCTAAACACAAGAGGGGGATAAGAAATGGACCAAAGGCCCTTTTAAACCTACTCCCGTGATCATCCGTTGCAGGTTTCAGATCATTCTCTGTTACGTTTTTGATATCTCTTAATTTTGTTTCATTGGTTTAAGTTTTTGTATTCAATCTGGCTTTTGAGAGTCAAAGAAGGCTTTCTAATTCAAATCCAATTCGGTAGCAAATGGGACTAACCGTCTTTGATAGAAGAGCTTGTTGTGTTAATTTTTTCTGTAAAAAATCTAGGACTGCTTCTTGAAACAACTTGGTGTCACCATTTTTCCATTCTTGGTATCACCACCGTTATGTGCATGACACTGCTGTTTGTTTCAGGAGTTGTGGGCGAGTTAAGCTGCCACATTTCTATTGCTGCAGCGGTGAGCGGTCAATTCCTTGATGAGCATAGCAATTCAAACAACTGATCCGTAGTTACCATATGAACAGCCTTTGCTAAACTTGGACCAAGTCTTCTCTGTTTTGGCATATCATTTGGATTCCGAAAAATCAAAATACTGTTATGTTATAAGTACACTTGCTTAGAGATTAGGACCATTTAAGAAGGTTTTGCACAAGTAATTTAGAGGATTTGCAAATTGCAATTTATAAATGCAGTTGTGAAGTAAATTGTATTTTGATTGGTGTAAAGCCTTATAGAAGTCTCCTCCACTGCCAAGTTACGCGGTTTCACTGCCACACTGAAGCTTACGTAGCAACACGTGTCATGCTCTGGTGGGCTAATAAATTGGTCAACCCGTATCTATTCTTTTTTTTTTTTTTTTTTTTTGGTCAACACCCGTATCTATTCTATGATTTGCTTTTGCTTCCTTCCATCAGTTTCGGCCGCAACAGATTCAACACGCATTCCATTTATCGTTCGGCACGTGGCAGTCACAGAAGAATCCAACGGCTGTGGAATAAGGAGGAACAAGTTCTAATACAAGGCACCGCAAAAATACTGTAGTGTCAGTCGGCGAGACCTAAAGAGTTAAGGCGTTTCGAATTACCGACGTCTCCTCTCCCTTCGTCTTCTTCCTTCTCCCTCGTTAATGGCGGAAAAATCGAAATTGCAGAGAAGCTTCTATCATTGACCTTAGTCTTAACGTTTCTTCCTGATCAAGGTACCTATCAAACACCATGAATGTACTCAGTTAGAACGAATCTTAGTTGTTCAAATGGATCCTGAATCTGTAATTTAGTGTCATAGATTTAACCGATTCTGTAATGTTGTTCTTGTTCTCTTCATGATGTTTGTGATAGGCTGATAGAGTTTTGTTGAATTGAGGATACACAAAAAAAGATGAAGTTCGGGAAAATATTTAAGAAGCAAATGGTGCCAGAGTGGGTTGAAGCTTATATGGACTACAATGGTATGAAGAGGATTCTAAAAGAAATACGTAGCTACAAGCACAGTAAGCTGACTAGAGCAGCGTCGAGAGTTTCGCGGCAGGCGGAAGCTTTGCACCGTTCGTTTAGTGGTTTGTCGTTTCATCCTAGGCACAGTGAACAACATGCTGGGGACATTGAGGACCAAGTCATTAAAGTTGATACGGTGCAGCAAGATGATGATTCTCGTCAATTCTACAAGACAAAGTTTCTAAAGAATTCTGAAGAAGGTGGAGAGTTTGAAGAATCTTTCTTCAAGAAGCTTGATGAGAATCTTAACAAAGTTAACAAGTTTTACCGGGATAAAGTTGAGGAAGTGCTGGAGGAAGCGGCTTTGCTAGATAAACAAATGGATGCATTGATTGCGTTACGGGTCAAAGTGCAAAAGCCTGATGCAGATAACCTGAATTTGGAGAAGTATCCTTCTGATAAGGTCGTTGTAGATACATCTGATAGCTCAACGAGAACACCGGGTAAGCATATATGACAATCATGAGAAACATCTTATGCTCAGATAATTTTCTAATCGGTTTACTGAATTCTTGATATATTTTGCAGGAACTGCGAACAAAGATATGGTACACGGTATGGAAAAAACCTAACATTCCAGAAGAAGAGGCCACACATATTGCGGCTGATATTGTCCCGGTTTCTCATACTGATGGGAATGAAGAGGGAACCAGTAATGGTGAAAAGCAGGATCTCTGTGAAATACTAGAGCGTGTGAAGATGAATGATGCGCTTGATTCTCCTATTTCTACATTGAAAGGAGTTTTTGGAGATTCTAATGAACCAATCTCCAAGAAAGGATTGAAAAAAGCAGAAGAACAGTTGAGGCTTGTTTTTAGTGAGTTCTATCAGAAACTCCGTCGTCTGAAGGAATACAGGTGAGTGAGGAGAAAGGTTTAGCCAAAGTTTAATCTCCCATGTAATTTTTCTTTTGTCCTTCTATTCTACTGATTTGTCTATGTTTGTGTAATTTGTATCAGTTTCATGAATCTTCTGGCATTTTCCCAAATCATGAAGAAGTATGAGAAGGTTAGATACAAAAAGCTTCTTCTATGTTACAGATTCTTTACTGTAGAGCAATATGGATGCATGAACAATGGCATCATGAGATGTGTTGGTTAATTTGTAGAT
The DNA here is from genome assembly GCF_030686135.1 of Camelina sativa. Lineage (NCBI taxonomy): Eukaryota > Viridiplantae > Streptophyta > Magnoliopsida > Brassicales > Brassicaceae > Camelina > Camelina sativa. The sequence continues at coordinate 21,847,727 of NC_141886.1, read as the reverse complement.
TGCTTCGAGGAATGCATCCAGGAACTACATGAAAATTGTGGATAATTCATTGATTGGGAGTTCTGATGAGGTTTGTGGAGTATTTTAGACATTAGAATCACATTTCCATTATGTTTGTCTGCTCACTGTATCCTAATTTAGGTTAACAGACTCCTGGAGAGAGTAGAGGTAACTTTCGTTAAGCACTTTTCAAGCGGTAATCGAAGAGAAGGCATGAAGTCTCTAAGGCCAAAAGTTAAAAGAGAAAGGCACAGAGTTACATACTTCTCTGTAAGGGAATTTGAAAATCAGATTCCAAAGATTTTACAATTTCACTTATACTTGTTCTTCACTTTCCCACAGGTTTCTTTTCTGGTTGCTCAATTGCACTAGTTGTTGCTGTTGTTTTCAAGATAGAAAGTAGAAAAATCATGGACAAGGACTATGGTACTGAATACATGGCGAATATTATCCCTCTTTACAGGCAATTGTTCTACTCACTGACTCAGAACATGTGCTCATAAAAATTAGTATAAACAGTTCTTTCTTGTCTCACACTGACAAAACATTGCATGTCCTGCAGCTTATTTGGATTCATCATTCTTCATATGCTCATGTACTCAGCGAATATTTACTTCTGGAGGCTTTATAGAGTCAACTATACATTCATCTTCGGTTTCAAGCAGGGAACAGAGTTGGGTGACAGAGATGTTTTCCTGATAAGCACTGGTCTTGCGGTGCTTGCTTTCGTCTGTTTCCTGCTAAATTTGCAGCTTGATGTGGACTGGAAGTTGAAAGATCATAAGACACTCCCTGAAGTTATTCCTTTGTGTTTGGTCGCTGTAAGATAATATTTCAGTGTTTACATTATGTGCAACCGTTTAGTATCAGATGGACTATGTCAGGCTTAAACAACCCTTTTTGCTTGCAGGTTGTGCTTTCCATACTTTTCTGTCCTTTCAACATCATATACCGCTCAAGTCGATTGTTCTTCATTCGAGCACTGCTTCACTGTATTTGTGCTCCTCTCTTCGAGGTGATTGTAATATATATATATATATATATGTACCAGTCGCTAAAACTAAGTACAGCAAAGATCTCATATTCATATTTTTTTTCTTAATCACAGGTTACACTTCCAGATTTTTTCTTGGCAGACCACCTAACCAGTCAGGTGTTATTTTCTTATACTTGCATTACTCTTTGTGTTGACAATACATATAACTCGAAATGATAGGCTGTTGTTGTTTCTTTTGGTAAGTTCAGATACAAGCCATAAGGAGCTTTGAGCTATTCATTTGCTACTATGGCTTAGGAGAATATTTGCAGAGACAAAACAAGTGTCATAGTCATGGTGTTTACAATGCCTTCTACTTTGTCGTTGCTGTTATACCCTACTGGCTTCGCTTTCTCCAGGTATCACACAACTCAATCTCTTCTTATTTTGTTACTGCCTTAACGGATTCTATATGACTATATCACATCCAAATCTTTAACTTACATGTATCACTTTTTTTTGCAGTGCATACGCAGATTATGTGAAGAAAAAGAATCCGTACATGGATACAATGCGTTGAAATATATGTTGACAATCATTGCAGTCATCATAAGAACAGCATATGAACTGAAAAAGGGACGCAATTGGATGATTTTGGCTCTTGTAAGCTCAGGTGTAGCGACAGGGATGAACACATTCTGGGACATTGTGATAGACTGGGGACTCCTTCGTAGGCATTCCCAGAATCCATACCTAAGGGATAAACTTCTTGTCCCTCACAAAAGCGTCTATTTCGCAGCCATGGTAAGTACTAAGTAACATTACAACATCAGCAAATATCCAAGTGGTAAAGAGTAAAGACTCTGATTGAATAAAGAATTTGATTTTGACAGGTAGTGAATGTGATTCTAAGAGTAGCATGGATGCAGCTAGTGCTAGAGTTCAACTTGAAGTCGCTTCACAAAATCGCAGTAACAAGCATTATTTCATGTTTAGAGATTGTTCGTCGGGGAATATGGAGCTTCTTCAGGTATGTACACTTTTCTGTTTATATAAAAGGGTCCAACTTCTTATGAATGAATGATTAGTATAATGTGAAGTTGAACTTTTCAGGTTGGAGAATGAGCACTTGAAGAATGTGGGCAAATACAGAGCCTTCAAGTCAGTTCCACATCCTTTCCATTACTACGACGACGAAGACGCTGACAAAGACGACTGACCCATCCTAAGAAGTTAATAACACACTCTCTTTTTTTTTTTTTTATCTCTAATTGTCTGATATGATGATTCACTAAAACAACAAAGATAATAGCCTTAATAGGAACAGTTTGTGTTTTTTTTTTCTACGATCAATTCAAAAAGACTTGTACATGATTAGAAAGGAGAAAATAGAGAGATCAAACGTAGCTTACAATTACATTGTTTAAAACTTTGAACTGATATGTTTAACATTGAGTAGAATAATAGAGACTAAAACTGTACTTGAAAAAATAAACTTAAAAGAAGATTTATAGATTCAGTCGATGATATTAGAAAAATCCAGAACGGAGATCATACGCGCTTCTCCTATCTTCGTCCATCAACTCAGCCACACCGATTCTAACCAGATCATAAACCCTCAAAACAGCCTTGAAAACCCCAGTCTCTCCGTCCAACACCTCAATTATCTCCCCGCACCGCCTCTCGATTGCGTCCGCCACATACTTTGAAGATCTGCGTCTGTTGATTCCCAACACAACGTACCAGTCAGGCTCCCCTGCGACCGTGCGATTGTTAGCTGCTGCGAAAAGGATTCTATAAGCGGTGACGTGCGCGTAAGGTTGAGGAGCATCAGGATTCGCTTTACAGACTGAGACAGCGCATCGTAACGCATGTTCTAGGTTTCCTCTCTCAAAGTTCTCTTCACAGTAACGAAGAAGCTCGTCAATCTTGTTCGACATTCTCATCATTATCACTTGCGACTCTTGTAACTCAGTTTTAGAAACTAACTCCAAAGTTAAGTAAAAGGGAGTGTATATATTCTCATTCGTTGTTTAATTTCCTTTTTCATGTTCTAGCCCTAAGAAAAGAAAAGGAAATATTGTTCCTACGTTGAGTCGCAAAGGACCAACATAATACTATACCAAACCGGTCTATTGAGAAGAACCAAATAAAATTATTGGATTCGGTTTGGTATTATTAACCAATAATACATATACACGTGTCATAATCCCTTACATCGTCGTCTACGAAACAATCGAAGAAGAAGAAGAAGAAGAAGCAAAGAGAGAGAGACGAAGAAGAGAGTTGCGATCTGGATTTATTTTTACAAAAATGTTTCTCAATTCGCAAAAGCTATGGACGACGATGATTCTAATTCTAACGATTTGGTCACCAATTTCGCAGTCGCTTCACTTCGATCTACACTCAGGTCGAACAAAGTGTATCGCGGAAGACATCAAAAGCAATTCAATGACTGTTGGTAAATACAGCATCGATAACCCTCACGAAGGTCAAGCTTTACCACAATCTCACAAGATCTCCGTCAAGGTATATACACAGATCTTTCTAATTTTTTTATCTAATTTGGTTCGATAGATCTGAGTTTTTTTTTGTTTATGTGTGTATATATAAAAGGTGACGTCTAACGCCGGGAACAATTACCATAACGCGGAACAAGTTGATTCTGGGCAGTTCGCGTTCTCTGCTGTTGAAGCAGGTGATTACATGGCTTGCTTCACTGCTGTTGATCATAAGCCTGAGTTGGCGTTGAGTATTGATTTTGAGTGGAAGACTGGTGTTCAATCTAAGAGTTGGGCTAAGGTTGCTAAGAAGAGCCAAGTTGAAGTGAGTTTGATTTCATTCCTTCTCTCTCTCATTGTGGTTATAGAATTGTAGCTGAACGGTTTTAGATTAAGGAATAGGAGACTTGAGACTTGTAATAGTGAGATTGTTTAAGCTGGGCTAAGGTTTAGGAGACTTGAGACTTGCTAAGAAGATAACCAAGTTGAAAGTGAGTTTGATTTGATTCCTTCTCTCTCTCTCTCTCATTGTGGTTATAGAATTGTAGCTGAACAGTTTTAGATTAAGAAATGGGAGACTTGAGACTTGTAATTGTGAGATTGTTTAAGCTGTGCTTAAGGTTTAGGAGACTGGAGACTTGCTAAGAAGATAACCAAGTTGAAAGTGAGTTTAGTTTCTCTTCCCTTTGTGGTGTAGATGTTTTTGATTCGTTGTCTCGTTTGTGGTTTGGTTTACTACATAGAATTGTAGCTGAACAGTTTTAGATTAAGAAATGGTAGACTTGAGACTTGTTGAAGGTGGTTTTGAGCTAGTTATGTTGATCCTCTTTGTGTGTGTTCTTTTGTGGCAGGTAATGGAATTTGAGGTGAAGAGTCTACTTGATACGGTCAACTCGATTCATGAAGAGATGTATTATCTTAGAGATAGGTAAAAAAAACAAGTCTTTCAACTTGTCTGTTCTTTTTCTCAATTGTTTTGGACTTTTGGTTTCAAGAAGGTAGTGTTTACATGTTTTGATTTGGTGTGGTCTCTCTTAGGGAAGAAGAGATGCAAGACTTGAACCGTTCAACTAACACGAAAATGGCATGGTTGAGTGTACTCTCGTTTTTCGTCTGCATAGGAGTGGCAGGGATGCAGTTTTTGCACTTGAAGACGTTTTTCGAGAAGAAGAAGGTTATCTAAAGTTCTACAGAGGTTACGAAATTTGTGTTTTCTAAGCCCGAACAAACAAGTCTTATCCTTTTTGAATGTTGTACATTAGATCAATGGCTGCTCTACCATGTTATCTGAGAACTTGGAAATTTGATTAAACTGGCATTAGTTAATTTTTCCAAGATGAGTGTAGTTTTTTTGTTTAGATTTGTTGGTCCTTAGGATACTTTGAATCTTTGATGGTTTTAAAGTCTCAAATAAATTGCGTTTGTTAATTGGTCTCGATCAGGACCAATGACTGGACTCACTCTGTTAATTATATTTAAACATGCTATGAATGGAACCTTCGGGCAAGATTGCTTAGTCATACTTAACATTTGTATCAAAAAAAAAAAGTTTGCTTCATCGTGTACATCTACAGTAGTTTTGTGAAAGAAGGCTTGGAGTTGTAAACTATTTACATTTCATTTGTAATTAATACTTTAAAAAAAAAATTAAAGCACAAAATCAAAAAAACAATTGCAAATTTAATATTAACATTTCCGTATGACCAAAACAAACAAATTAAGATTTTCCAGTCATTAATTTCCATAATTTTAGCATATTAACATTAGTCTCTCTTTAAATTCGCATATCATAAGAATATTAAACATATTATCCTATCCAGAAATATAGAAACTGTTACGATATTCCTTTTTTATTTTCCTTCGATTGAATGCCTAATTTTCTGCAAAATTTTGAAAAACAGATTCATCAATCAATCATAAATATTCTTCATCATCACATTTTAATATATAAAGATGATAAATATGAATTTTTTTTTGAATGATAGTTAAAAATATTAATTTTTATATTTTTTTATTTAAACCTAACAACATACTATAAACCGCTCCTCCCCTAAATATACCGATCAAGTCCAAACAAACTCTAAACTTCCTCATCATAAATCAATGTATTGATTTTTCTTCCATTGCATAACAAAATAAAAATGATTCTGCAAAAAACATAACGGTTTTGGTCGCGCTTCAGTGCAACAGTATTTTAGCGTTCATCTTCTTTTTTTGCCTCTTAAACTCATTGCCAATACATGTTCTTTACACATCTTGGACGTTTGTTAACTTTTATATTCTATTTGTATATAATTTTTTTTTGTATAAATGATATAGTGATACATGGGTTTCATCAGGTTTTCTATTCTATGGAAATATTCAGGCTCATTAGCCTGAGATAGAGTTGATGTTGTGATAGGGAGATCATGTTCTCATTAGGCTTTCTTTCTTTTGGTTTGTTTATTCTATACATTTTGAATTTATGTTATGATTATGTGGAAATTTAATAATTCCTTTTATTATAACTAGGATGTCGGCCCGTGCGTTGCCGCACGGGAAAGTGAAAACTTGAAATGATTAACATTGTTAATTTCACATTTCGAGTGGTAAACGGAACAAAACATTTGTTGGATCAAAATATTGCAACTTTATATAAACAAAGAGGTGTAAAACAAAAAAGTGTGAAAACTAACGGTGCCAACATGGAAAGTTGGAGGTGCGAAGAAGAAATATAATTGTTGGATCGAAACTTTGCAACTTTTGAGATCATTAATAATACTCAAATAACAAAAAATCTTTTCAAAGTCCATAAAAATCTGTATATATATAAAAACAAAAAAGTGTGAAAACAAAGAGGTGTGAAACAAAAAGGTGTGAAACAAATAGGTACAAAAACTAACAAGTGCAAACATTGAAAGCTAGGGGTGCGACGAAGAAACACAATTATTGGATCAAAACATTGCAACTTTATATAAACAAAGAGGTGTAAAACAAAAAGGTGTGAAAACTAACGGTGCCAACATGGAAAGCTTGGGTGCGACGAAGAAATATAATTGTTGGATCGAAACTTTGCAACTTTTGAGATCATAAATAAATATGAGATCATTAATAATACTCAAATAACAAAAACTCTTTTCAAAGTCTATAAAAATCTGTATATATAAAAAAACAAAAAGGTGTGAAAACAAATAGGTGTGAAATAAAAATGTACAAAAACTAACAAGTGCAAAAATTGAAAGCTATGGGTGCGATGAAGAAATACAATTATTGGATCAAAACATTGCAACTTTATATAAACAAAGAGGTGTAAAACAAAAAGGTGTAAAAACTAACGGGTGCCAACATGGAAAGCTGGGGGTGCGACAAAGAACACGATTGTTGGATCGAAACTTTGCAACTTTTAAGATCATTAACAAAGGGTGAGATCATTAATAATACTCAAAAAAGAAAAACTCTTTTCAAAGAACATGAAAATCTGTATATATATAAAAAGAAACAGGTGTAAAACAAAACAAAGAGGTGTTGAACAAAAAGGTGTGAAAACTAATAAGTGCAAACACTGAAAGCTAGAGGTGCGACGAAAAAACACAATTGTTGGATCAAAACATTGCAACTTTATATAAACAAAGAGGTGTAAAACAAAAAAGTGTAAAAACTAACGGATGCCAACATGGAAAGATGGGGATGCGATGAAGAAACACAATTGTTGAATCGAAACTTTGCAACTTTTGAGATCATAAACAAAGAGTGAGATTATTAATAATACTCAAAGAACAAAAACTCTTTTCAAAGAACATAAAAATCTGTATATAACTATATATATAAAAACAAAGAGATATGAAAACAAAGAAGTATGAAACAAAAAGATGTGAAATAAAAAAGTGCGAAAAATAACAAATGCAAACATTGAAAGCTAGGGGTACGACGAAGAAACAACAATTGGATCAAAACATTACAACTTTTGAGATCATTAACAAATCTAAACCATTAGATGAAATAATAAAAATAATTTCATCCGCTATATTTAAATTGACCTCTAAAAATGGATTTGCTATTATATATATATATATATATATATATAGATATGTTGTGTCTGTTTTAAATAGTTGTGACTTTTACGAACAATTGTAAACCTACTTATTATTTTTTATTTTTGTTAATAATTTTTGTTTTAAGCACATACCATAATACTATTCATACTTTCAAATGATTTCATAATATATAATTTAAATTCTTTTTTTTTGAAATATTTCTCCAGCGACATCGTGGAACTCACTGGTATTCTTGGACGTGGCGTAATGTTGATATGTCGCCTTATTTAGTTGAAGGACTTAACACTTGGGAAGATCCTTAGGCGGTGGCAAAATCGACTGATTGGGTCCTTTGCCGTTCTCCACCAAGAAAGCCATCTTTAATCCCCACGTCGTGTGTACCTCCAAGTGACAATGCATGAACCAAACCCCTATATTTTACAACATATTAATCCATCAATTTTATTATAATAGTATTTGACTTACTACCATAAGATTTCATTTGTTTTATTAGTGGCATGGAGATTGCAAGTCCAGTCATAAACCAATTACTATAGCTTGTGTAGCTGCTAATTATGTGAATTTCGGAAAGGACAAAGAGATGATGTGTCTAGTAGAAATTGATCTATACGACCTAACTTTACATGGCGATAATTAATCACTAAACTATATTATTTGATTCCTTTTTTTTTAACGTTAATTTAGTGTCCATAACGGGATTATCCGCTCTGAATCTGATGGCGACCCATCCACCAGATGGAACTCCTATTGTGTTCCTCGCAACCGGTCTTTCGTGGAGTTGAAGTTACCTAATCCACGACCAACTTGGAAAATGTTAAAACCGTGAAGATGCAACGGATGGTTCTCTGATGATATGACACCGGTATCTTGGAGGACAAGCTGAACTGTGGCGTTGTACGATAGCTTGTATAGCCTGGTGCCGGTTTCGGTGGCCATGTTGGTGACTGATCCTCTGCTGTAATTGAAAACATGCGGTGGGTTTTTGGGAAAATCCGTCGTGAACACTCCACTTTTCTTGAAGTAATGAGCCGAGAGCAGAGCAGTTTTGGGCATGACGAAGGTTACGTTGTTGATGCTGGCCACGACACGGCTTCCGTTTCCGGCCTTGCAAGTAAGGCATGCGTTTAGCCCAAGACCAACGGTGAATAAGAGGTGGTGGTCGATGGTGGTCGGGACGAGGGCAGGGTATTTCTTGGAGTTGAGACTATGAAGAGAGTTTGTAAAGTTGTTGGCAATCGAAGTAGCGTTTAGCGGTGGAGGGAGTGTGCGGACTGTTGGAGAGGACGAGAGTGTTCCGGAGTAGTGTACTGTTTCGGTGGATGTTACGTTGTCCATCGCGATTGGGGCGTCCATGAAGGGTGAAGCGGTTACAAGGTACTTGCCGGCCGATTTTGAGGCGGTTAGGAGAACGTTGGTGGTTTGACCGGGGGCATTAAGAACGGTGTCCATCTTGAACGGTTTAACGTAGACCGCGTCGACTTCGAACACCGTGAAAAGATGGCCGTCGACTTTGAAAAAGAGCTCTTCATTAAGTGCAACATTGATTAGTCGTAGCAAATAGGTTTTGCCATTCTCTACTGACAGTTTGCAACCTTCGCACACAGAAAGAGGCTTTCATGATCAGTTTTTTTTTTTTTTTTTTTTTGACATCATAGTGTTGGAAATTATGTTAACATGGAAATAAAGAGATTACCTTGGGATGGACAATTTTTAACGGGGCCTGGGTGTCCGTTGATCATGTGTTGCAATATCTTCGGTATCCGATTTTCACCATTCACCTACAATTATGATGAGCGTTATAAATTAGTTATGCCAAATCAACAAATATGCATTGTAATGAACCGCTAGCTAGCGTCGAGTGATAGTGGTATTAAGTTGCAATATGATAAGCTCCATCAGGTTTACATTAGGAGGAAAGGCAAAGAAGAAGTGGCACGTGTAGAGCAATAGAGGATCACGTGCAGATTGAGATAAGACTTTGAGTATATAAACATTTGTAAAATGAGTTTGTTAGGCATGTTGTTTGTTGTGAGAACACGAGACGTATGTGTCTTCGTTGGGAGAGAATTATGATCTAGCTGCGCCAAGAGGTTCTCTTGGTTCTTTGTTACAATTCGTTACTCTTGTATCATTCATTCTTCAATAATAAAGAGAGAGAGTCTTTTTCTTATCAAATGGTGCGCTTGTGATGTGCGATCGAATCGAACGCTGAAACAGATACGTAATTTGGGGATTCGAGAAGACGATAGTTTGAGTATGGTTATGGAGCAAGATCTGTCGCCGATTCGCGAGTTACCAGCCGAGGAGCAAGTGGCGGCGTCCGCCGCGGAGATTTACGAACGGTTCACCGATAAGGGAAACAAGATCCGTCAATCAGAATCGCGAACTGATTCGTAATTAGATTCACTACGGATGGAGTTGGGTGCCAAAATTGAAAGTCAGGAGCAACGATTGTTAGATCTTGGAAGGAAAATGGATCTGATGCTTCAAGCTTTACCGGGGAAGGCGACTACAAGAGAAATTGGAGGATCGAGCAATTCTGAAATCATTCAAACCCAGGATCAAACAAATCAGGTACCAAATTCTTTCTCGGAACCTTGCCGTAGTATGATTAGGCCAAGAATCAGAGAGAACTTGTTGAAGAATATGGAAATGGCTGTATTTGAGGGAATTGGCACATACGGTTGGATCGCCTCCGTTGAAAGATTCTTCAGAACAGGAGGTTATAATGATGCAGAGAAGTTGGCATTGGTAGCTGTTAGCTTACAAGGCGAAGCTCTCAGTTGGTATAATTGGGAAATCAACAAACGTGAATTTGCAAGTTGGGAACAGTTTAAAGCAAGCTTGTTGTTGCGATTTGGGAATTTGAAGAGCAGAGGTCCAAGCCAAAGTTTGTTATGTATAAAAAAAACGGTTCCATTGCTGATTACATGCAGAGATTTGAGGATTTATCATCGCAAGTGTCAGGTTTGGATGATCAGAAGTTAGAAGGGATCTTCTTGAATGGTTTAACTCAGGAGATGCAGGAATTGGTGCATATGCAAAAGCCGAGAAACCTTCCTGAAATGGTAGCAGAAGCACGAGCCATGGAGTCCAGTATCATCAGAAGAGTGGTTCAAAAAGACTTGTTGTTGGCTAATAAAGAGAACAAGTAGATGAGTGGACCAGAGTATAGAAGTAACACACATCACAACACTAATAAACTGAAGACGAAACCAGTCTTTACGGAAAACTTACAAGCTACTGAGAAGCAAGTAGTGAGAACAGAACAAAGACCTAGAAGGCACAATTCTAACTGTGAATTGGATGAGAAGAGGCGGAAAGGACTATGTTTCAAGTGTGATGGTCCATGGTCGAAGAATCATATATGTCCTAATAAGGAATTGCGAATCTTGACTGTTTTAAATGGGTATGAAGTGGAGGTGTTAGACGGAGAAAGAGAAGAAGCAAACTTGGAGGAACCTACCGGAGAGTGTATGGCCCTATCCTTCTCGTCATATAGAGGTATTTCTTCCCACTCAACAACCAAAGTCAGGGGAACTGTTAGAAAGACTGAAGTGCGTGTCATGTTGGACAGTAGTGCAACACACAATTATATTTCCCCAGCGGCAGTTAAGAAATTAAAACTGAAGTGTCGAGAGGATCCAAACTTAAACATCAGCCTGGGAACATGGATAACAGTATAGGGAATGGGAGTTTGTGAGAAAGTGACCTTCTCAGTTCAAGGTTTGGAGTTCACCACATATTTTGTGGTACTAGAACTGGGGAATCTTGACATTATTCTAGGTGTGTTCTGGTTGAGTACCTTGGGAGATTGCCGAGTGAACTGGCAGAAGAATGAGATGTCATTCTTATATAAGAACATGATAGTTACTTTGAAAGGAGAATCTGACTTGTACATTTCAAAGCTTTCCTTGAAATCACTATCTAGTGGATTTTCAGTTGCGAAGAGAGGTGTAGAGGTAGCACTATGTATCCAACAATTGAATCAAGGAGCTTCACAACCAATAGATGTGGACATTCAAACAGTGTTATCAAGGTTTGACAAGGTGTTTGACATTCCCACTGACTTACCTCCTATAAGAGGCAGAGAGCATTCTATAACTTTGCTACCTGGGAATAACGCTATCAATGTTAGACCTTATCGATATCCACATTCACAAAAAGAAGTTATGGAGAAAATGGTGAAGGAGATGTTGTCATCGGGAATTATACGACCAAGTCAGAGTCCCTTTTCAAGCCCTGTTCTGTTAGTGAAGAAGAAAGATGACAATTGGAGATTTTGCGTTGATTATAGAGCCTTAAACCGAGCAACTGTGGCTGATAAGTTCCCTATTCCAATGATTGATCAGCACTTAGATGAGTTAAATGGGTCAGTTGTATTTTCCAAACTAGATCTTCATGCTGGTTATCACCAAATTAGGATGAATGAAGAAGATGTACCCAAGACAGCATTTAGAACTCACGACGGTCATTATGAGTTTTTAGTAATGCCATTTGGCTTAACTAATGCCCCTGCGACTTTCCAAGCTTTGATGAATGAGCTATTTCGACCACATCTCAGGAAATTCATATTGGTGTTCTTCGATGATATCTTGATTTACAGTTCAACGAGAGAAGAACATCTTAAGCATATGACAATTGTTATGGAGATCTTGGAAAAACACCAACTGTTTGCTAATAAGAAAAAATGTTCATTTGGTCAGAAGCAAGTGGATTACTTGGGGCATATTATTTCTCAGGAGGGTGTGTCCACAAACCCAGAGAAGACAAGAGCCATAGTACAATGGGTTACTCCAAAGTCAGTGAAGGACTTGAGAGGATTTATGGGCCTAACATGATACTATAGAAGATTCATCAAAGGGTATGGGGTTTTAGCGAGACCTTTGACGGATTTGTTGAGAAATGATAGTTTTGAATGGTCTTCAGACGCTCAATTGGCCTTTGATAGACTGAAGAAGGCAATGTCAACTGCTCCAGTCTTGGCATTACCAAATTTTGAGGAGATCTTTACGGTGGAAGCTGATGCATCTGGTTTTGGCTTAGGGGCAGTGTTTATGCAGAAAAAAAGACCAATTGCTTTCTTTAGTCATGGATTGACGGCTAAAGATCAACTCAAACCGGTCTACGAGAGAAAATTGATGGCAATAGTTTTGTCTATCCAAAAATGGAAGCATTACTTATTTGGGAGGCATTTTGTAGTGCATACAGACCAGAAAAGTCTAAAATTTTTATTAGACCAACGAGAAGTGACGATGGACTACCAGAAGTGGCTAATCAAGTTGTTGAATTATGATTTTGAAATCATATACAAGCCAGGAGTAGAGAACACAACAGCGGATGGGTTATCTCGAATGACTCAACCTGAGGGAGTGTTGTTGTCTCATTCACTTATGGCATTGACAGTGCCAACAGTGTTGCAGCTCCATGACATATACGAAGAAGGAGAAAAGGATGCAGACTTGCAGAGGGAAGTGCAAAACTGCTTATCCAAGCAATCCACACAGTCGAAATTTTCGGTGAGAAATGGAAGGTTATGGTATAAAAATAGACTAGTTTTATCAAAAAAGTCAAGGTTCATTCCATTGATATTGAGTGAGTATCATAATGGACTGTTAGGAGGACATTCGGGTGTATTAAAGACAGTCAAAAGGATTCAACAATCTTTCCATTGGGATGGCCTACGAAGTGATGTTCAGAAGTATGTAGCAGAATGTGATATTTGTCAGCGGCATAAATACTCGACATTGGCACCAGCTGGCCTTCTCCAACCTCTTCCTTTGCCACATCAGGTGTGGGAGGATATCTCTATGGATTTTGTAGAAGGTCTTCCCAAATCTCAAGGAAAGAATGTGATCTTGGTAGTAGTGGACAGGTTGAGCAAGTACAGTCATTTTCTAAGTTTGAAACATCCTTATGCAGCATCAGATGTGGCAAGATTGTTTATCAACGAAGTAGTTAAGCTCCATGGGTATCCAGCTTCAATTGTTTCAGATCGAGGGAATACCTTTTTGAGTGCTTTTTGGAAGGACTGTTTTAAATTGTCGGGAACCAAGCTGAAGTACAGCACTGCGTTTCACCCTCAAACGGATGGACAGACGGAGGTTCTGAATCGGTTCTTAGAAACCTATCTCAGGTGTTTTGCTTCCTCTCATCCCAAGACTTGGCATCAATATTTGTTGTGGGCTGAACTAGGTACAATTCAACTTATCACTCATCGTTGAAAGCAACGCCCTTCAAGGTCTTGTACGGTCGTGATCCACCAGCAATAGTGCGCTTTGAAGGTCAGCTACTAAGGTTCCTGAGTTGGAGACTATGATGAAGGAACGTGACTTAATGATGTCTCAACTTAAAGATCATCTGATTCATGCACAACAGTTGATGAAAAACAATGCTGATAAACATTGAAGGGATATTGAGTATGCGGTTGGTGATTGGGTTTTTCTGAAGTTACGACCTTACAAGCAGCAATTGGTAACTAGAAGAGCTTGTCAGAAGTTAGCAGCGATGTATTATGGTCCGTATGAAGTGATGGAGAGAATTGGTAAGGTAGCATACCGATTACAATTACCACAAGGCTCAAAAATACACCTAGTCTTTCATGTCTCACAGATTAAGAAGGTGTTAGGCGAGCATCAACTGGTCATCCCATTACCAGAGATATTCAACGAGTCGGATGAATTGGTAATTGAGCCTGAAATGGTATTGGACACTCGCTACAATACTAATGGCGTTTTGGAGGCGTTGGTTCATTGGCGAGGTCTGCCTGACTATGATAATACTTGGGAGTCTGTAAAGGAGTTAAAACAGCAATTTCCAACTTTGGCGCTTGAGGACAAGCTGCGTTTCGAAGGGGGGGGGGTATTGATAAGCCCCATCATGTTTACATTAGGAGGAAAGGCAAAGAAGAAGTGGCACATGTGGAGCAATAGAGGAGCACGTGCAGATTGAGATAAGACTTTGAGTATATAAACATTTGTAAAAGGAGTTTGTTAGGCATGTTGTTTTTTGTGAGAACACGATACATATTTATCTTCGTTGGGAGAGAATTATGATCTAGCTGCGCGTAGAGGTTCTCTTGGTTCTTTGTTACAATCTGTTACTCTTGTATCATTCATTCTTCGATAATAAAGAGAGAGAGTCTTTTTCTTATCATAATATTAATTTAGGTCACACATCTCATTTTTTATGTGAAATCAACAAGTTAATAGTATTCCAAATGTATGCAAGAAGGTTAAAAATATGAAGATTGAGATACCTAGAACGATGACTTTCTCGTGGTTGGGTTTGGGGAAAGGGTAGGGAACAACGCGTTTGGGAAGGATGATTATAGCACCGTTAACAGTGGCACAGAGCCAAAGGATGTGAGCGTGCCACCGGAGAGTTCCGCGTTGGCCGGTCAAGGTGTAGTTGTATGTGTAAGTTGGTGTCCCTTACGAATCTTCTTCTGAATCTTTTTTCCACGACGACGCACTAAGCCCAATCAATTTTTGTGTCCATTGATCTAGATCGTATCATAGCCATACAATTGTTGTTCACATAATGGATATAGCCATAATAATTTTTGTGTTATAGATATTGATCTCACGTCCTTTTGTTAGTCTACTTTAACTTAAAGGAATTAAATGTAAGTGCTATCTTGAGTAAATTATCTAACATCGCATAAAAACAAACAGAGCAGTTAAGAAGAACCAAACTTTTCGTTAATCTATAATCTATATATGAGAACGAAACGGAAGAGGGAACAAAACAAATTTTTCAGAATGGACACTAAAAAATTCATAAAAATACCTTGATATGAGATTGATGCAGGTTAAAATTTAAAAACACTCCAATAAAATAATTATTTAAAAACACTCCAATAAAATAATTCTTTGATTTTTTTTACTTTAAAAAATACTCTGAAAACAATAAATTCGAAATATGTTTTTGTAGTGCATAAGAGTTTATATATAATAAACAAAGAGGTGTAAAATATAAAAGTGTAAAACATAAAGGTATGAAACAAAAATGTGCAAAAATTAATAGGTGTGATTTTTAAAAGATAAGGGTACGATGAAGAGGCACGATTATTTGAAGGAATAAGACTTGTAACTGTTGGGACCATTATTAAATTTCAACCGTTAGATGGAATAATAGAATAAATCTCATCCGTTGGATTAAAGATGACACAAAAAAGTGAGTTTGCTATTATATATAGATTTTTTTATTATTTTTGATTGCCTAAGATTTTAGGAATCATAAGATATATGTATATATATCTCTAATTGTTGTAGCTATTTTTTATTTAGTTTATTTGATTTTCCTATTTTATCTTTAATTTAATATTTTCAATGAACCTAATATAATTAATAGCTAAGAAGTTTCCACTTTTTTGTAATTTTATAACATAGAAAATGAGCGTAGGTTCAAAAAAATCCTTTTAACATATCATTCTAATCAAATATATTGATAAAATTATCTAAATTTTATTTTAAATAATAACCATAATAGACGTGCATATGTTTAAATTGTATATACTTCAATATCACTGAACAAATCTTTTTATTAAAATCTTTACACAGCTATCTAATATGTGACGACAACAAAAATTCATTTTGATTATTGATGATGACAAAAATCAATTTTTAAAGTAATGATATTGTAATGTTTAATTTTTGATTATTTGTTTTTCTAAATATTATTTCTGGATTTCAAATAGTACATGTAATAAAATCATTCCACATATATAAAGGAAATTGGTGATTACTGTTTTATAACCAACGATAAAACTGAGTATATATATATATATATATATATATATTAACAAATAAATACAACTTAATTTTAAATATTTAAATTTAAATGTTCGCCCCGCGGTGTACCGCAGGTTAAAATCTAGTATTATTGTTTTCTAAAACAAATTCTTATTCAAATCCAACAAACAAATTCTTATTTAAATTTTAACCTTAGATGTTTATACGTTATATATTATTGTTTTGTACTCAAAGCCGATATATCATCGTGGTCTGCTGGTGACGGGTGACGTAAGTAATTCGAGTATTCGACGACACCCACAAAACGCAAATTATCTTTTTTTTTTTTCCTTCACACAAAACCCTAGCGCCGCCAGCCCTGACCACATCTTCTCTGACATTGGTCGACATTCTTATCTCCCGTCCATCTTATTGTTCTCGTTCAGAACGAGAGAGCCATGATGAGCTTCTTCAATCTTCTTCCTCCTTCGTCAAATCCACGATTCTAGGGTTTTTGATTTGTTTCTTCTCTTCTTTAGCCATGGATAAAAGTACTTATGTTGCTAGAAGAACCTGTTTAAGGACTGATTCTTACTTGAACTCGATTATGAATAAATCAAAGGGAATTGCTGAGTCTGAGGGTTCATTAAATTCGAGGACAAAGAAGAGGAGAGGAGTGAGCATGCGTGATGCTTGTTGACCATCTCTGATGAAGAAGAAACGGCGGCGGAGAAGCTGTGGACGGGAGATACGAATGTCGACCAACAAAGAAGATGTGGTCGGGTTTTTTTTAAAAAAAAAAAAAAAAATTAATAGGGTAGCGCGGATTTGAACCTGGATTAGAACTTAGAAAAAGAATCTATTTACCCATCACCATCAGACCAAGGTAACACATTGACAATTGATACAAAAACATTCGTAAATATACTACAAAACATGTAAGGTTAAAATTTCACACCGTCAAAAAATTTGTAACGTCCATTAACGGCTATTAACTCGTTAATACGAATTAACCAACCGTTAAATAAACAAAGGTTTTTTATGAGAAAATAAAATAAATGAGATATTTTTCTTACAACAAAAAAACGACGGGTTTTTCGGCTTTTTCCCCTATTGAGAATATTGTCTTGGCGTCCTTGGTCTCTGAGAGACAGTATGAGAGACGACGACTGCTTAAGTTTATTGGTCATAACACCATCTTCATCCTTCATATTATAAAGTGTGTCTTCTTAAGCCATATTGCACAAAAAGTCACATTAAAACTTCACTAACAGTTTTTTAAATGAATAGTCTAAGAGCATTGATAACAAATATGATCCAACTAATAATATTGTTATAAAAGAAAAACTTATAATACAAAAAAAATTATGTAAAGGTATAAAGAGTTTTATCAAAAAATGCTCCTTAATTAATTAATGCAATATTTTTTTTAGGTTTGGGTAGAAAATTTTAAATTTAGGATATATTTTTTAAGTTATGGAAAATGTTTAAGATTTAGAGATTAGTTTTTAATATTTAATTTCAGTTCATTTTGTCGTATTTTTGGAAAAAAAAACTAAATGTTGTATTTGTGGGGAATTTTTTTATTAATATATATGAAAATATTGCCCAATATATTATTGGTTATTATCTACTATTTGCTATGTTTGGTTAGTGATTACTTGAGTAAATAATACTCAACTAGAAGATATCTCGTGCTATAAAGCATGAATCAACATTTTTTCTACACATTATAATATAATAATAAAAATTATTGTTATATTTGTTTTAAGTAATTATTTGATTTGAGATATTATTTACTTTTAATATTGCAATTGTTTGGTAAATTTACATATATATATTTTAATACTAATTATTCTAGAATATTATAGTATATTACAGTTTGATATTGTTTGTTTGTTGTATTTGCATCATTATTTAAAGTAATAATTATAATATAGAGTATCTCCACTCTAACACACTTTTCTAAAAAGTATTTATTATTTGACACATTTTCTACTATTTAGACACTTTCTCTATGTCTATTAACTATCCTATCCTCTTACTATAATTCTATTTACAACAATGTCATTCTTTTTTGTAACCATTCTAAGCCATTAGATCTATGATTAGTAATTGAAATTGAATGGTCTAGGATGCAACCAATTATCTACTTTTACTTTTTGTTTCTTTTTCTTTCTTATTCACACAAAACAATCATTTAATTATACGCGCTCATCTCTAGCCGTCATATCAAATTCTTAGTTAGAATCGGACGGACCTTAGTACAACTGCTTTTTTCTCTCTAGTTACACCTATGTTTACATGATCAGGGCTACAATAGTATAAAAATCATGTAAACAATAGAAAAGTTGGCCAAAAAGTGTCTCTTGGTCAGAAAATGTGTCAATTGCTTAAGTTTCTTACAAAAGTGTGCCATAGTGTCAATCTCCCTTATAATATTGTAATTGTGAGCAAATAAAATTTACTAATTTATCAACCACATAAATTTAATTTTACCAACCCGCCGATGTGGAACATTAAAACACACATCTTTTTTTCATAGATTGAGTAATATATCTTAGTTTTTAAAAATTCAAATCACAACATATGCAGAAAAATTCTACATATTTATTTGTCATATGTATTATATGATAATTAAAAACAATTTGTAATTGAAATAAAAGAAAGATGATAGGAGAATCATAATTTAAAATCTTAACAAAATCTTCCAAATATAGTTATCAAAAATAATCATATTGTATGCTTAGACATATAATCTTACTTTTTGAAATTCTGATTGGTATACAATTTTAAAGATTAATTAGTAATTTTTGTCCATAATTAATTAGAAAGAAAAATTAATAATTTTTGGAGATTAATAATTATTTAAAATATTTATAGTCTAATGTTAAATTATATTTTTATCATTTGTAAAAAATTAAACATTTGCTTTAAGACCAATGACATGACGATGTAGTTTTTTACACTTTATAAGGTTAGTTTCATATTTGTACTTCTAAATTAATATAGTAGGACAATGGTATGGTGAAGTGGGTGGTAATATATTGAGAAAGACCAATGGTATAGAAACTAATATAGCAGCAGCTTCTTTGAAAAGTAAAGGAGATTATTGATGTATTTTTGTGTGTATAGTAGTGAAAAAGTTTTAATGAATTGATGAGTATGAAAGCATAAAAAAAAGAACCAAAGATCATGGCAAAACATAGTGGTGAACTGTTCATATCTAATATGATTATACAAACATGAAACTGGATATAAACTAATAAACTGGAGGAAGCACATAATTATATCATTATATGGTAAAAATATAATACAGTACAAAACAAATCTACCAGAACATGCTCAGTTGCTCACTTATTCATTCCATTTTATTATAATCACCGGTGTTGTTGATAAAACTATAGTTGACTTTCCCAAAATATACAAAAATACCCTCACAAAGTCCTACAAGTATTAAGATATCGATCGATATCCCAAAGCACAGTAAGGGCAATTTCGGTAAAGTATAAAACAAAATGGGGAAAGCGAGGAAAGAAGGCCTAAAAATCTGAATAAAATTGGTTGGTACTACTAGTGATAATATAAACGTGTCCAAATTTTTTAAAAAATTAAATTTATTATCTAATCTGCTCTCTTTGCTTTCACAATCAATCAATCTCTCACTTAGGAAATTTTTAATTTTTTTATCGGCAAATTTCAGATTATAATTTGTTTTCTCTGGTTCGTATCGCTCGTTTTGTTCCCGATCAGGCGATCACTGACTTTGTTGAAGCTTTCAATAACGCGTCTTTGGGAC
Organism: Camelina sativa; assembly: GCF_030686135.1. NCBI lineage: Eukaryota > Viridiplantae > Streptophyta > Magnoliopsida > Brassicales > Brassicaceae > Camelina > Camelina sativa. Next base: position 21,827,682 of record NC_141886.1, on the reverse strand, counting down.
TTTTTTTATTTTCGCAGTCTCACAACAACGCTTGCTCTCAGGTTTTGATTTGAATTCTGTTTTTGTAGAATCTTTAGTTTTTTTTTATTGACTTCTATTTGATGACGAAACCTCGTAGAAAAAAAAAATGTTGAAATCTGGGGTTTTGAAGTATTTGAAATTGTCCTTTTAAGAGAAGATGCTTTTGTCAGCACTTGTCATGTCTGTTGGGATAAACTCTTGCCTACGTGTATTGTTCTTCATACTCTACTCTGTACTAAGGAAGCAGCCACGCAACTACGAGGTTTTTTTATGTCATTTTCTTTTTACAAGAGAAAGTATAAAACAATGGGGGAGATGTGTTCTTAATTTAAAGACACAACCGATGTAACTAAAGATTTGTCAAAAGACTTCAGCTACAAAGAATTTAATATTCTTTTTATTATCTTATGTTGATTCGAACACGTTTTATTTATTTGTTTCCCTTTTCTAGTTTTATTTAAAAACAAAAACGATTGATTAAATCTTATGACTAACAAAATTGGTGAAATATTTGTCTAAAAACATTGTTTTCATCTTAATGTTTCCGATTATTACTTAAAATTTAAAAGTTTACTTTTTCTGTATTAACTAAAAATAAAGAGAGATCGTGAGGGGGAGAGAGAGAGAGCATCAAAATAGAAAAAGAAAATCCTAAGAGAAGAAAAGAAAAAAAAAGAAAAAAAAAATCAAACACCAAATATAGAAAATGATGTTAAAACTTCTTAAAACAATTTGTTTTTTCTCCATTGTTGAAGGGTCTCCAAATATGATATTGTCGAACTTGGAGTAATCTGAAACCAAAAAAAAAATGGAAATATTAGTGAATTAAAAAAAAGTCTAGGACAACCATCCATATAAACACAAGAACAAAATTTAGTGTTGTTAACCATATCACAAGCGGCTGCGAAATCCGCTTGAGATAGACAAGCACGTCTCTTCGGATTTGACAAAAAACCTATTAACATACAAGTTATAAAAAATCAAATTTAACCTACAACAGAAGAGAAGACCCCTAGTCTTTAACATAGAAGAAGAATAACAAACCTTTAGGTCTTTGACAGAGAAAGAGTATGTAATATATGCCCATTTCTTAAAGTCAAAGTTAGAAGTTCATGTTGAAGGATGAACTCCTTCAACAGAAGAGTCCTAATCTCTCCACTAGGAAGATCTATCATGATGATCCTACACAAAGAGACCAAAAGCAAAATTAATAAGAGAGAGAAATTCAATTAATTAGCGCATGAGAACATAGAAAGAGACAAGTTTATAACGGGACTACCTCTTAAAGAGTTGCATAGCCTTCTGTTTAACTCAAAGATGCCAAAACGAGGGGTTTAAACCGTAGCAGCATCTCATCACCAAAGTGATGTAGATCTCTGTCATCGATAACGAACAAAGTGCTTTTGCTTCTCTTGGAAAAGCAAGCATACAAGTATGCGGATTTCGTTTTAAAACCCTGCCAGGAGAGAGAAGCAATAGAAGATAGGAAACTATAAGAGAGAGAGAAGCAATAGGAGATAGGAAAGACAATGAACAATAATAATAAGACTTTTAATTACCTTTTTCTCTGTAGAGCCCCATGAAAGTTTTTCTAGGTTGTGACGTGTATAGTAGGTGGGGCACGTGCCCCATACACCTTGATAAAAATTGTTTTAGTAAATGAGTTAGCACTATTAGTTTCTTAGCCCATTTGGTTAGCCTCATACTATCCTAGAGGTTACAGGTTCAAATCCATTAAGATGCTTTAAAAGCTTAAATTTTTATACTTTTTTATGATTTTTCATTGCTAAAAAAAATTTTCAGAGTAATATAATTTTGTGCCCCATATTACTTTGCTCCCCGGATCCGCCACGGTCCTACCTGAGCAGCAACTGATTTGACAAGATCAGTCTTGCCGCTACCTTTTGGACCCACAAGAGCCACCATCTCCTACATTCTATTTGACACAACCAGAAGGCAATTTTCAAGTTAACACAACAACTCCTACATTCTATTTGATGATCCCTAGGGTTTCGTAATTGCTACGAACTAACCTGTGGAAGCTGACTTTTCACATCCAGAGTCTGACTTTTCATATCACCCTAGATTAAAGAAATCATTTTTTCTAGTTAACACAACTCCTATTTGATCCGTAGGGTTTAAAAGTTACTCTGATGAAACTCACCAGGGGAGAGAGAACACGGAAAAGAGGTTTGTGTATCCCATCTCTAAAACGTTCCAACTCTTCTTTAATGTTTCTAATAGGTTGTAGCAAACAGAGAGATGCGAGATTAGGATTGCAATATATTAAATCGGCTGTTCGCAGGAGTTTCTCACGATCGGAGTCAGTCCACAGCTGATACCATTAAAGAAAGAAAAGGGTTTATATAGATATATAATGAATAGAGAACCAAGAACAAAGTATAATTCATCAGTTACCTTAGCCGAGAGCTCCGCCATCTACATTTTACACTGAGCTGGTGTGAATTTACCACCAGCTCAGTGTGAAATGACAAACTCCTGCGAACAGGCGATGAAGTGACAAGCTTCCATAATATCATTCATGATGAAGTGATGTTTATTCTCTCTTAAGCAGTTTTGAACAAACAGTGCTTGATAAGATTATTCACATGCAACGTAAAAAACTGAGTTGAAAAATTAAAAGAAAAATATTCGAGTCATTCATCTCATTGTTCCAATTTTATTGGTTGAATGGGTTGATTTAGTTGTCCAACATATTCATCTTAAATGATAAAAATATGAGGGTTTTATATGAAAAATGGCGAAAAAAACAAAAACACATTATTCGTTATTGAAGACATAGCCATATACATTAAAATTGTTAGGGTGTTAAAACTAAGTTGGCAAGTTGTATGCTCGTAGACTTTTCACTTAAGAAAGGCTAATGAAGTTTTAATGTGACTTTTTTGTACAGTACTAGTATGGTTTGTGATTATATATCTTTAAAAATATTTTATATAAGATTACAACACGTATAAAAGATTCTAACATTTGTCATTAATTAGTTTAACATATTATTTTATTTATTTCAATTCTAAATTTGTGATGATTTAAATTAAAAATTTATTTGTTTTGATTTAATTTCATTTTCAGTTAAGGATATGAACAATCAATATTTGTTTATTCCTTCTTTATGAATATTTTTAGATTTTACATTATTTAGTTCAGTTTGATTTTAAAATTACAAATCTATGAGGATTTAAAATATTTTTAGATTTTAGGTCTTTTTCCCTCCCTTCCACATTTTGTTTGTTTACCTAAATTGCCCTCATTGTGCTATGAGATATCTTTTGATTCTAAGTTAATATAATGACTATCTTTTTCTTTAAATTAATTATGTTTTATTTTCTGTTTTTATTTACTCTATTTTTGGTTAAGTTTTTTCACTCTATTTTTGTGGTTCATTAATGGAAAATTTATATAAGTTTTAATTTTAAATTATAATCTGATAACCCACTATAAACGCAGTGGATATTTTACACATGAATCCAACTTCTTAATTTCGAGTAATTTTATGATTTTAAACCGATAGAGAAAAGATTTTGTACTTTTCTTTTATTAATATAGAGATATTATATTAAATAATCTGGACAATACGATCTTTATACTTTTCAGTTTTGAAATCCATCCATTTGTATGGGATAATAATTTTTAATCCTTATTTGAAAATGATTAAAAAAATGGAAAAAACTATGGAAACGTGTTAGAAAAGAAACAAGGTAAAAAACACATGAGATCCATTAAGGTTTTGGATTTGGATGAAACTACAAATTAAACTCGAAGTTCCAGTTTAGGTAGGAGATGCCAAATAATATACAATGTATATAAATTGGAGGCAGATATCATGAAAATACCTATAAGACACGAAAGCAAAATATTACTTGGTCGTTCTCGTATTACGTAGAAGAAAAGCCTTAAGACACATCGGAGAATATTTTTTGTTCATCAATGATATCGGAGAGGAAGAGCCACGAAAAGGGAAAGATAGCATCGTCTTTAGAGAAAGGAAAGAGAAGAAGTGAAGAGATCACAATGTCTCAAAGCTGGAAGAAGAAAAGAAGAGATGATGAATACTACGATGGTGCATCAACATGGAAGAGCGACAGAAGAAAACACAACATCTCTTGGTCGTCGTTGTCACATAATAAATAATAATAATAAATAATAAATAATAATAACAAATAACTAAAACTAGTGGTTTCATATACACTAGTCATCTATCCACTAGCCATCTATCCACAACCACAACCAACATTGGAAATAAACAATACCAATATCCAATAAATATTCAATAATAAAATAAACAGTAATCAAATATAGCAACAATCCAACAACCAATCATCAAGAAACATGAAACATGCAACCTAGCAATGTTTATAATGACCCGACTCTAGCAACCTAGCAATGCCAGACAACATCCAATCGATTCCCAAGAACATCCTCCTCTTCATCGCCTTGATTCAACGATCACACTTTGCCTTTACCTGCACCACAAACACATAATGAGATACATGAGTATTTGATAAACACTCACTGAGGCAATTCTCCCATCTACTGGGCTATACACACAAGCAACAGTGATTCCAATGTTCCAAACAAACAACAAACAAAACATACAAACCAGGAAACAAACATCATCTCGCTGGAAGGGAGGTGTCGACCGACAATACTCACGTCCTAGGCATTGCTTGCTCCCAACTCCTCCACCCTTAGGTCGCAACCTTCGAGCCATACAGATCTCACTCTCAGACCAGCGTCTTCGAGTTATACCGTCTCACTCTCGGACCACAATCCTCAAGATCTCGGTATCAGGGGAACTACTCATCCCCTCAGGGGAACATCATCTCCTCTGCCACTCTCGGAGCCCCCAGTCCCTCGAGCCATCGGTATCCAGGAGAATCAACATCCCCCTCAGGAGCAACAATCCTTAACGACTATAAACATCTCCCGACCAAAAGTATCTGCTGTGGTCCGAGTATAACATTGCAATGTTACACCTGCCCACTCAACTTCTAACATCCAACTGGATTTCCCACCACACAGAGAAATATCTGCTCCAACTGCATATGTCCACCTATATGCCTCTCTAGGCTTGATACCTCTCGAGAAGAATCTCGTACCGGTCATCTACAACTGTATGGAAACTCCTCAACATCTGCACCCCTCGGCTGCACCCCGCCACATGCGGCACAACTGGAGCCTGCACTGGTATCCCTCTCGGTAACCGTTCCAACAGCACGTCAACAGATCCGCCAAGCGATCATCTCGACCCTAGGCTTCACTTGCTGCAACCCCACACCTGGGTTCCCAGCACATCCGGCACGATCACCGGCTAACCCCCTCTGGTCCCTCCTGATACGCTTGCGACCCTCCGACGTACCTTCTCGTGGAAACTCTGGACCACACACTCGCTGGCCTCGGGACCCATCCGACCATGACCACGACCACGTCCCCGTCCACGACCAACAACGCAAACACCTTTAACCACTGCACTTCCAAGAACAGAGGTTAACACGCAATATTATCATAACACAAAACACAAAAACCAAAACTCACTGTGGAATCACTCTGTAGGCTCGAAGAGGATGTTCTAGGACTCCATGCCACACACAATTGACTAAGTCACATAATCAATCAAGACATGCAATCCCAAACATCTACAGCACAAAGCCTAGTGAACCCAAACCTAGAACCGTAAGGGCTCTGATACCAAACTGAAATGACCCGACCAGTTTTTTTTTTAAATAATAAATAATAATAATAAATAACTACAACTAGTGGTCTCATACCCACTAGCCACCTATCCACAACCACAACCAACAGCGGAAATAAACAATACCAATATCTAATAATAAAATAACCAATAATCAAATATAGCAACAATCCAATAACCAATCATCAGGAAACATGAAATCAGCAACCTAGCAATGTTTCTACTGACCCAACTCTAGCAACCTAGCAATACCAGACAACATCCAATTGAGTCCCTAGAACATCCTCCTCTTCAACGCCTTGATTCCATGATCACACTTTGCCTTTACCTACACCACAAACACATATTGAGATGCATGAGTATTTGATAAACAATCAGTGAGGCAATTCTCCCATCTACTAGGCTATACACACAAGCAACAGTGATTTCAATGTTCCAAACAAACAACAAACAAAACATACAAACCAGGAAACAAACATCATCTCGCTGGAAGGGAGGTGTCGACCGACACCAGCCAAGTGTCGACCGACACTGGCATTGGTGTCGACCGACACTACCCCACAGTGTCGATCGATGTCGTTCTGCTGGTGTCGACCGACACCAAGTGGTGTTGATCGACACTACCTCTGCAACTGCGATCCGCACGAAGCCGAGAGTCGAATCTCGCTCCCAAAACTCCACCAAATCGTCCAATACTCAAAACCCAAGCCGAAAACATCCATAGGAACCTGTAGCAACCAATCCCAGCAAGAAAAACACACAAAACAACAACAAAAAAAAAAAAGAACAAGGAAATCAAAGACTTAGATTATCCATGGTCATGCACTAACCTCTTTGCAGGAAGATTCTGACCAACAATGAACGAATCCACACTCCCAGCAAGCTTCCCACACGTTCCTAGCCTTGAATCCTCACTCCCACAGCAAGATCTGCCCCACAAAGCCTTGAAATCACACAAAAACTCCCAAAAATTCAAGAATAATATTTTCTCCTCTTTCCTTTTGTTTTCAGCGGCTAGACAACAACAAAACACAACCTAGGTCGTTCTCCCACTTAAATAACCTGGTTCAATGGTTTCCTAAAACCAACCCAAACCAAATCGATCAAAACTTAATCTGGTCGAACCAGAAACCTTGGTGTCGACCGACACCACCCTTAGTGTCGATCGACACCCACCCCCAAAACACAGAGTTTTGGTTCGCAAGCGTTACAAAGACACGTGGGAGAGAAGATCCATCACCCATGGAAAAGATCTAAACCGTGTCTAAACATTGGAGACGTATGATAACGTCCATGTCTTTTAAGAAAAGACACATCATGCATCTGAAAACCCAAGAACCCAAAGTTGTATGTTTCTATTCTTATAGAAGCTATAAAAGCTGGTATAGGAAGATTGCTCTAAAGACGATGAGGTTGGAATGGTCTTCGACTTGTCTAGTAGAAGAAGAAGAAGTAGGATACCATATTAGAGATGATAGAAGGACACCTTCCTATAGCATTGATGGTCTTGACTGCTTCTATTCATCCACAAGAGAGATTACAGTGATAAACCCAGCTACGAGATGGTCTTAGAAGCTTCCTATTGCCAACATTCAATTAGACAACAATGACTTCTTCGAGTTCCCTTTACCAGGATTCGGAAAAGACTACATTACAGGAACATACAAAATAGTGTGGTTACATAACATTAACAAGCACAACACCACCTTATTATGCGAGATTTTCGATTTCAGAGTCAACCAATGGAGGCAGGTGACTCCACCTCCTCCTGATCATTGCTTAAACCACACCAACTTACCAACTTTTGCAAACGGATGGCTTTATTGGTTCCACCAAGACACGACGAAACTGATTGCTTTTGATCTTCACATGGAGATGTTTCAAGTCATTCCAAATCCTATTATTGAGACATCATCATCATCTGTTGTTGATATGCAACTCGGAAGCATAGACGATGATCGTCGTCTTGTGTGGGCTTCAGAGACGAATGGAGATGGCATGCAACACGTTTGGAGGCTCACTAACCACAACACTGGAGGGGCATTAAGAATGGACAAGATGTTTTATTCCATTGACTTGAACAAGATTACCACCACTTTCTCTAATCCTCGTTATTATACTTCGCTCTTCTTCCTTGGTGCAATTTCCAAGAATGGTAACAAGGTGATGCTCTTAAAAGGAAACCATAATCCCGTCCTATTTCAACCCCTAAACTCTACACATCACATATTTTCTTCTTCTCCTCTTCGTCCGAGATACAGCCTCCTTATTCCTTTTTTTCCAAGTTTAGTATCTCCCTTTATAAATATATGACATCTTTCTTTAACGTTGTCTTATTTTTTTCAGTGCAATTAAGTTTCAGACTTAATTTGGATTATTTTTGATCATCTGTTAGTTCCCCATGATGGTTCTTCCCAGGATATATAATAAGAAGGTGTTTCATGTTTGGATCTCATCCTACAATTGTCTAGTTTTTCAAAAAAAAAAAAAAAAAAAAAATCTTGTCGTTGTGGTACAATGTGTTCATTTTTTACATTGTAAAATTAGAAACGATCTTTTATTTATTTAAATATGTTATTAGTATTCCCTACTCTTTGCGATTTATGTTTGGAGCTAGATTCCTAACATTGTTATAATGCATGGTTAGAGGCTTAGAGGCTAGAGCTATGGTTTTTTTATGCTTGATAAGTAGAGTTTCTATTTGGATTTCTATTCTTGACAAGTAAAGAAGATTATTGATGTTTTTGTGTATATTAATATTAGTGAGAAAATTAACTGATGAGGATGAAAGCATAAGATCATGGGAAACCATAGTGTGAATGGTTCATATCTAATATGATTATACAAACATGAAACTGAATAAACTAAAGGTAGTCGAAATTGAAGAATGTGGAAGCCTGGTTCTAGCTTCGCTATCAAATTATATATGGTCATGCACTTGTTTATTTGGTTTTCTTGGTCACCTAGCACTAGTTAAGAGTTCAACACAATATTCGATTGTTGTATGTGGATTGTGGACACTAAAAACATAATAATGAAGTAGTATATAGAACAAATCTAAAAAGATGGGTAAGTTTTGAAACATGCTCATCAATTAATTGATTTGATTCCACTTGATCGACCGGTTTTGCTAAACCGTTGACTTTTACAAGACGTACAAAAACACCCTTGCGGAGTCTTATCGTGGCTTAGGAAAGAACAGAGGGTAATTTGGGTAAAACAATCGATAAACAAAAATGGGAGATGCGAGGGAAGATGATAATACAATATAGAATTTTAACAAACGCGTGATCTTCGTGTTATTGACCGTCCGATTCAAAAAAAAAAAGAAAATTAAATTATAATTTGCTTTCACAATCATTCTTACCTTTGATTAGCTTATGTGGGCAAATATACACGAGAATTGAGATTATTTTGGGGTTTTCTCTGATTTTGTGGTCCGTTTTGCTCCGATCACTGTGTTTGGGGGATTTTTGTTTAGATTTCGCAGTCTCACAACAACGCTCGCTCTCAGGTTTTGATCCTTTCTCCGTCTCGTAAAGATCAGTGCGAATTGAATCTGTGTGTTTGCGCTTTTGATTTGATTTTTTGTTTTATGTAGTTCTTAGAGCTGAGTTTTGTGCCCGGAGGTTTTTGAAGTATATATACTGAAATTGTCCTTTTAAGAGAAGATGCTTTTGTCAGCACTTGTCATGTCTGTTGGGATAAACTCTTGCCTATGTGTATTGTTCTTCATACTCTACTCTGTACTAAGGAAGCAGCCACGCAACTACGAGGTTTTTTTACCTCGTCGTCTCGCAGCTGGGACCTCTAAACGCAGGCGTAACAAAGTGGCGAGGTATATACCTTCTGTTAAATGGATTTGGAAATCATGGAGACCATCGGAGAAAGAACTGATGGAATCCTCTGGCCTTGATGGTGTTGTCTTTATGAGAATGATTACTTTCAGGTAAAACCTTAAGACTTGAATGTATTCTATAGTTTGTACACTTTGCCTTGTTTAATTATTTTTTTGATTGTGCAGTTTGAAAGTGTTCTTGTTTGCTGTGATCATTGGGATATTTGTTCTCTTGCCTGTGAACTGCTTTGGAGATCAACTGATTGTGATTGACTATGCTGACTGGTCTTCTAATTCCTTGGATCTTTTTTCTGTTGCAAACCTCAAAGTCCGCTCACCATGGTAACCCCTCAAACCTCTTATTTTATCGTTATTATAATTCCTTGGATGAAGTAGAGATACTGCAGCTCAGATTCCTTCTGTGGGGTTTTTGGTTTCTTTGTAGGCTATGGGTTCACTTTGGAGCTATATATCTTCTGACTGCATTTGTCTGCTGTCTTCTTTACTTTGTAAGGGATTGTCTTATGGTTACTGAAATGAACACCCAAAAGTTCAAGTTGATAACTTTTTGTTACTAGTCTTGACTCTCACTTAGATATCTCGTCACTAGTATTGGCTTTCTTTGTCAGGAATTCAGATATATTGCCTTGAAAAGGATTGAGTATTTCCATTCATCCAAAGCTCAGCCACATCAGTTCACCATATTAGTTCGTAATATCCCCTCTTCTGATGGAAGCAGTGTGAGCGACACTGTTGACAGGTTCTTTGGAGAAAACCATTCCTCTACGTACCTGTCTCATGTGGTCATCCATCGAACAAGTAAACTTCGGAGTATCGTTGTAAGTCCTGAAACAGCTAAACTGCTTTCCTTTGAACCGTATATCTTTGTGTCTTTGTATATGCATGCTATTGCGACCTATTACTACCTGAGCTCTTGGTTATGGTTCTTGTTCAATTCTGGCTCTTTCAGGATCAGGCTAAAAAGTTATATAAAAAAGTGAAACATAAGAAGCCAGTTACGAAGACACCAATGAGATTCTTCAGTCGCAAGGACACCCCTGAGGACCAGTATGAGAGAGTGTTACAGGAAATGGAACAGAACATACGATTGGGGCAAGCTGAAGTTTCAGCACCTGGAAAAGTATGCCACTTATGGTTTAGCACCTGATTATGTATTCGATTTGAAATCAAGATAATGATGCTTGCAAATATATATAACCTGCGACTGGATACTTCTTTCTGATGTAGGAAGTTCGAGCTGCTTTTGTGTCATTTAAGTCTCGATATGGTGCTGCAACGGCACTCCACATGCCACAATCAATCAACCCCACTTACTGGCTCACAGAACCAGCACCAGAACCTCATGACGTCCACTGGCCTTTCTTCTCTGCATCATTTATGCAGAAATGGCTTGCTAAAATTTTGGTTGTCTTCGCTTGTCTTCTCCTTACCATCTTGTTTCTTGTTCCAGTAGTACTTGTCCAAGGTCTCACAAACCTGCCTGCACTAGAATTTATGTTCCCGTTCTTGACATTGATTCTCTCAATGTAAGTGAAACCTTTTCATTTCTATTACCTTTTGAACAACACTTTGTGCTAAACCTTAGCAATCTATGTTACAGGAAAGTTGTAAGTCAAATAATAACTGGATACCTTCCAAGTCTTATACTTCAGACGTCTCTGAAAGTCGTACCTCCCATCATGGAGTTTCTCTCTTCTATCCAAGGGCACATTTGCCACAGCGATATACAAAAGAGTGCTTGCAACAAGGTGATCTGGTTCACAATATGGAATGTGTTTTTCGCAACTGTTTTCTCTGGATCAGCCTTCTACAAGCTTGCTGTAATCCTCGATCCAAAGGGAATTCCGGTCAAGTTGGCTGTGGCTGTTCCGGCTCAGGTAATAAAACTTCCCCCACCATTTTGATTGGCGCACATAATGGTCACAACTCTTGGTTGATGACTGAACTGGATTAACCGGGGGGTTTATATCATTTGCAGGCATCATTTTTCATCGCCTATGTTGTGACAACAGGGTGGACGGATACTCTGACTGAACTCTTCCGTGTAGTTCCCTTCATGGTCAGTTACATAAAAAGATCATTTGAACCTTCGGAGGAAAATGAATTTGTTGTCCCGCCTATGCGGTACCACAGAGACACCCCAAGAGTTCTCTTCTTAGGACTTCTTGGGATTACATACTTCTTCTTAGCTCCATTGATTCTTCCTTTCATCCTTTTCTACTTCTGCCTTGCATACATTGTCTACCGAAACCAGGTATGTCGTATGTATGACACAAATCTTATACTCCTTTTAGATTTCTCCTTCCACTAGAACTAAGCACTCAATTGGGTTTTGGGGATGCAGTTTATGAACGTCTATGCTCCAAAGTTTGATACGGGCGGGATGTTTTGGCCAATGATACACTATACGATGATATTCTCTCTTGTACTCATGCACGCAATTGCAATCGGTCTATTTGCGCTAAAGAAGATGGAACTAGCTACATACTTGCTTGTCCCTCTTCCCGTTTGTACTCTTCTCTTCAACGAGTTCTGTCGTAAACGCTTCATGCCTATTTTCACTGCTTATCCTGCTGAGGTACAAATCCCATACAAACATAGAGAAAAATAAATACAAGTTGTAACTCTGTGTGTTTTGTGGTTCTTTAGGTGTTGACAAAGAGAGATAAGGAAGATCGAAACGATCCAAGAATGCCTGAGTTTTATGATAACTTGGTTAGTGCGTACCAAGATCCTGCTATGCTCCCACTTCGATTATCTGGAAGCAGAAGTGATAGCCTCACTAGTCCTCTTCTCTCTTCTACTGAGGTTTGAAGTTGAACCTCTTCTATTCAAACTTTCTCTGTTCTTTGCCTCTGTACATGCATGTGCATATGTATATACTTCTTCCCTTCTACCTCAAAACATTAGAGATCTACATTGAAACTCAATATCATCATTTATTTGTAAATCTTTGTGTACTACAGAACCAGTCATTACATAGAGTAGTAAATTACATCAGTCCGTTGTTCATTCTTGTGTTCGGCATTGGAAAAAAGGGGTAACCTAAATTTTGAATATTGACTACTAGTAACAGTTACTAAACGTTACAGTTTGTTATCTAAACAGACTAAACCTAGTAGTGACGATATGAAATTAAGCAATAATTATGCTTTCACTTTGAACTAAACCATGTCTCTTATCTTGAAGACATCATTTTGGTTACAAGAGCAGGTTAATACTAAATATTAATCGAGAATATGATAATAATTTGTTTTCTTTGGTAAAAATATACTAGTTGGCTAGTTGCAAAGAGAATTGTGTTTTCATGGAAATAAATAGGTATCCAAAGATAATCAGATGTATGATGTAACACAATCTTTGTTCTTTCTAGGCTCTGGTCTATATCAAGATATTGGTAAATGGAACGACGGGTCATCTGATACTTTAATATATTGGTTAGAGTGATTGGACCTTGATTTTAGTATCAAATATATTCATTTAACCTGTTTTTTTTTGTCGTTAGCGAATGACTTAACATATTCGAATTAGCTGTTTTTATAATCTTATATTATCTATAAATTCATTATGCAAAGCTATAATAAGTTTTTTAAAAGTAATTCATAATTTATCCGTAATCACCCAAACCTTCTATTATTTGTTTTCTATCTGCTATTTGCTTTTGTAATTTACCCATATCCATCTCTGTTTTTTTTTACGGTACGCGTAATTAATTCTAAAAAATATTCCGTATCTAAATGTTACGCGACCTTTAATGATCAGTGCAAACTGAAAAATGGAAAACACATGGGAAAGAAAGATGAAAAAACATTATACAGTAGTAGTTTGTAATGGAGTAATAATATGGTTTAAGGTCCACGCTAATCATATTTCCCCATATACATCACCACATTCCATAAATTTATTCTAACAAATAATAATGACAAAATCAAAAGTTAAAACAGGAACTCAACGGATTAGCGGTTTTCATTAATTACCACAGAAAGGCAAAAACAATTATATAATGATTAATTAGTGCTAAGCTATTTGGATTAAAAAGTTGAGAGCAAATTTAGCCCAAAACAATGGGGGAAGATCCTCAACCAACATTCATTCTGCGTCAATTCTAGCTAGCGACTTAAGCCACCACCCATCAGCCAACACCTCTTTATGCCGTGTATTATCCCAGACACCCTTAGATGCCCACTATCAACAACTGCCACCAGCTTTGAAGCTAAGGTCTGATCTACCCATGCCTGTGTTAAGCCGACTACAAAACTTGTGTGGAATACTTAATCTCCATGGTCAAGGCCCTTTTGTGAGAGAGTATCCACCTCTTTTGTTACGCCATTACACATTGTCCTTGAGAACCCTTTTGCTAGCTTCAATGTTTTCTCCTAGGGCGCCCAAGTTATTGAAGTACCATGGCTTGTTAATCCGGAATTCAAATTGTCGAAGGTGTGAGTATGGTCCTAGAGTTTTCTTAACCATCAATTCCCCCTCGACATGTCTAGCTTGCTACTTCAACCATCATCTGTTCATCATGAACACCTTATCAACGTCATTTTGTCCTTGCTTGACAATGACCATCTTGTCTTCCACTGAACTACTCGTGGAAGATCTTTCGACAACCCTCGATTTCACAGGTGGCAATCCGCTTCTCAGCAATTGCTTCAAAGCCTCTTGGATTCCTTGTCGATCTTGTTTCTCTTATTTGTTTGGCATTGGGGAATGCTTTTCTATGTTATGCTTTCAAACTTCGGATCTTTGAATCCTTTTCTATGTACTTGGATTTATAAATGAATGAAATCAAGTATCGTGACAACAAAAAAAAAAAAAAAAAAAAAAAGAATTACAATTATTCAAAGAAGATCAAAATGTATTGTGGGACCTTATATATGTGGGTTTTGGTCACCATCAAAAAATGAAAAGAAGCCAAAAAGGCTCTTGATTGAATTATTTTGCTTTCATGGTATACTATTGAATTAGCTTGCCAAAATAAACTATCAATAGTAGTAAGGATCATTATTCATTAATCTAACTTTAATAATGTTGTTTTTTGTCAACAGCTTATAAATTTAAATTAAAAAGATTTGGTCAACCAAACCGGAGGAATATTGTTTACATACAAAATAACATAACAAGATGTTGCTAGTAAAACACAACAAGATGCTAGTAAAACACGAATATTAACTTTAACAATGTTCTAATTAAATTTGTCTTAGTAGCTTTTCTTGAAACAAAATATCCGGAAAAGTATATATGATATTTGTATGAAAGAGTCCAAAGTGTCTAGTATTATTATTAATGAATTACGAAGAAATAGTAACAAGAATAAATAAGTTGAAGAGAATGGTCCCATATTTCGATCTAATGAATGTATTGGTCCATTCCATTCTATATATAAAAATAAAACATGTGTACAACTTGAGGTTTACGAAACCATATAATAATCATTTACGCCGTTGAAAAAAATCATATATGAATGTCTAAATATCATCGGTAAGACTCATACCAAACCAACAACATTGTTAATCACTACATTGCGTTTATATATAATCAAGAAGTACTATAGTTTTAATCAAGAACGATATCAAATTTGTTATAAATATGTCTTAAAGAGTTAAAGTAACACTAGAGATCTTTAAAAAAAAATTTAATTACCAACAATTAGAGCGTACGTATTTATGACAACATAAGTATTAAATAACATCATTTTATTATTTTGGTTGGGGCAGAAAAAAAAACAGAGGGGACTTTGACCTTTCCCTGAGGCCTGACCAACAACCCAGACAATACCTTTCTGCCTTATTTTATCTTCTCTCTCTCTCTCTCTCTCTCTCTCTCTCTCATAAACCCACACTCACTCACTCACACCTTCTCTATCTCTCTCTCTTCTGTTTTGCCAAAGCCAAAGGTCTCTCTCTCTTTCACAGCTTTTTTTCTCCTCAGCCATGGAAGATAAAACTAAAACTCAAAGTCATCATCATCATCATCATCATCATAACAGTACAAAACATATCTCCAATTCCAAATCAAGAACACCTCTTGTCCACAAGCCTTATCACCATGTTCAAACAAATCCTCCTCCTTTTCTCTTGCACCCTTCTTCTCACCAAAACCTCAGTCTTCAGTCTAGCTACTACTACTATTACTACTGCTACTTCTACTCTCAATTTCACAACTCTCTTCCTCCTCCTCCTCTTCTTCCTCCTCCTCCTCTTCCTCTTCCTCCTCTACTTCCTCTTCCTCCTCCTTCACCTCACTCAATGACCCGTTTCCACAAATCTCTCCCTGTTTCTCAAGGTAACTAAACTGTCTTTTTCTTGTTCTTGGTTTCTTCTTACTTTCTTGTTTGCATGTATTGGTTCTTTTGTCTTAAAGGTTTAGGATCCTCACCTATGTCTTTATTTTTTATTGGACGAGGTTTTCAAGGCTATCTCTTTCCTTCTCTTGTTGTTTTGGTGTGATTTCCTACACAGACTCTAGTAGTAGTATTTTGTGTAAATGTCTAAATGGTCCTCCCTACTCAATCCCTCTGTGTACTTACAATATTTACTTTTCTTTAAATGTTCTCTCTTTCTTTAATGTGTTTAGTGTCTGAAAACAAACTCTCTGTCTGCTTTTATACTTTCTCTATTGCTACTGATTCATTTGCATCTTTTTCGTGTTTCAATCAAAATACAATTAAAGTCTAATTTGACTTTGACTCACCCATTTTTTGCTTCTTCTGTATCAACAGTTGTGGAGAGGAAGCAGCAACAACAACATCAGAAGAAGAAGATACAAGTTTCTGAACATAAAGCCAACAACAAAGTGAGTGGGTCCTTAGCAACAGAAGCAGAAGCAGCACTAGTGGTTGCTAGAAGACCAGACTTTGGTGGTCAAGAAGGTTCTGTCATTTATCTCCTCGCCAACCATTTTCTTGTCAAGTTCGATCCTTTACAGAGGATTTACCATTACAACGTTGAGATTTCGCCACAACCTTCAAAGGAGATAGCTCGGATGATTAAACAGAAGCTTGTGGAGACAGAACAGAACAGTTTCTCTGGTGTTGTTCCAGTTTTTGACGGTAGGAAAAACATTTACAGCCCTGTTGAGTTTCAGGACGATAGGCTTGAGTTCTTTGTTAATCTCCCTGTACCATCTTGCAAAGCTGTGATGAGTTCCGGTGACTTGCGTGAGAAGCAACCTCCGAAGAAGATTGATAAAGTGTTTAGGGTTAATATGAGGCTTGTGTCCAAGTTTGATGGGAAGAAGGAACAGAGAAAGGAAGGAGAAGATTGGGCTCCTCTGCCTCCAGAATACATTCATGCTCTTGATGTGATCTTGAGGGAGAATCCAATGGAGAAGTGTACAGCTATTGGAAAATCGTTTTACTCAAGTTCTATGGGTGGTTCCAAAGAGATTGGTGGAGGAGCTGTTGGACTCAGAGGGTTCTTCCAGAGTCTTAGACAGACTCAGCAAGGTTTAGCCCTTAACATTGATCTCTCAATCACAGCTTTCCATGAAAGCATTGGAGTAATAGCTTACTTGCAGAAGCGGCTCGAGTTTCTCAAGGACCTTCCTAGGAACAAAGGTAGAGAATTGAGTCTGGAGGAAAAGAGAGAAGTGGAGAAAGCACTTAAGAACATAAGAGTCTTTGTTTGCCATAGAGAAACAGTTCAAAGGTATCGTGTTTACGGGTTAACAGAGGAGACTACAGAGAAGTTATGGTTTCCGGATAGAGATGGGAAGCAATTAAGGCTTATGAGCTACTTTAAAGATCATTATGGTTACGAGATTCAGTATAAGAACTTGCCGTGTCTGCAGATCAGTAGGGCGAGACCTTGTTACCTTCCTATGGAACTATGTATGATCTGTGAAGGTCAAAAATTTCTTGGGAAGCTTTCAGATGATCAAGCTGCAAAGATTATGAAAATGGGTTGCCAAAAACCAAATGAAAGGAAAGCTATTATTGATAAGGTTATGGCAGGATCGGTTGGTCCATCAAGGTACTTTAAGTTAATCCTAGTTTCTGTATTCGAGTACTAAAAACATCGGTTAATCTTTTGTTTCTTCGGTTTGACAGCGAAAACCAAACAAGAGAGTTCAACCTCGAGGTTTCGAAAGAAATGACATTGCTCAAAGGAAGAATACTTCAGCCTCCAAAGCTTAAACTTGACCGGCCAAAGAACCTTAAAGAAAGTAAAGTTTTCAAAGGAACTCGAATCGAGAGATGGGCTTTGATGAGTATTGGAGGAAGCTGGGATCAGAAATCTACTATCCCCAAGTTCATAAATGAGCTCACTCAAAAGTGTGAGCATTTGGGAGTCTTCCTAAGCAAGAACACAATAAGAAGCACCTTCTTTGAACCATCACACATTCTCAACAACATTACACTTCTCGAGTCGAAACTGAAGGAGATTCAAAGAGCGGCGTCTAACAATCTCCAGTTGATTATCTGTGTAATGGAGAAAAAACATAAAGGGTATGGAGATCTAAAAAGGATAGCAGAGACAAGAATTGGCGTTGTGACACAATGCTGCTTATACCCTAACATCACTAAGCTCAGTTCTCAGTTTGTTTCAAACTTAGCTCTTAAGATTAATGCCAAAATAGGTGGATCCATGACCGAGCTCTACAACTCGATACCTTCTCACATACCAAGACTCCTTAGACCTGATGAGCCTGTGATCTTCATGGGAGCTGATGTAACGCATCCTCATCCGTTTGATGATTGTAGCCCTTCAGTAGCGGCTGTGGTTGGGAGCATAAACTGGCCAGAAGCTAACAGATACGTCTCAAGAATGAGATCTCAGACTCATAGGCAAGAGATCATTCAAGATCTTGACTTGATGGTCAAGGAACTTCTTGACGATTTCTACAAAGCCGTTAACAAGCTTCCGAATCGGATCATATTCTTCAGAGACGGTGTGAGCGAGACACAGTTCAAGAAAATCCTCCAAGACGAGCTTCAATCAATCAAAGCCGCTTGTTCCAAGTTCCAAGATTACAATCCGAGCATCACATTCGCAGTGGTCCAGAAAAGACACCACACGAGGCTGTTCCGATGCGAGCCAGACCATGAGAACATCCCTCAAGGCACAGTGGTTGATACAGTGATAACTCATCCGAAAGAGTTTGATTTCTATCTCTGTAGCCATTTGGGAGTGAAGGGAACGAGCAGACCAACGCATTACCACATCCTATGGGACGAGAACGAGTTCACTTCAGATGAGTTGCAGAGACTTGTGTATAACTTGTGTTACACTTTCGTGAGATGCACGAAACCTATTTCGATTGTACCACCGGCTTATTATGCTCACCTAGCAGCGTACAGAGGAAGACTTTACATTGAGAGATCATCTGAATCTAATGGAGGAGGATCCATGAATCATCATCCTTCCTCTGTGTCTCGAGTTGGTCCGCCAAAGACTATTCCTCTCCCTAAATTAAGTGATAATGTCAAGAATCTCATGTTTTATTGCTGATTCTTTAATCTCATCTTATCACTATTTTTTTTTTTTTTTTTGGTTAATTATTCCGTTATTTTTTATGTTTTTACCATCTTTTACTGTTTTGTGTCAATAGGAACATACATAAAATTATGTTCACTTACGTGTAGTACGTATAGTGTTCCATTCCAAATTCATCATCACATGTATTCATATTGGTGATGTGTTATCATAACACTAACAAGCCAAGCGACCGCCAATTATTGAACATGGAAAGTCCAAAACATTTTTTTCTAAATTGTAAAGTTCCTTTTGTTTGCTTTGCTTTTTTCTCTGAGTGCGTGAACTTGATCATATCTGTTTCTTTCTTCGATTACAACCACAAAAACATGATGAATATTCAGTTTTTTGTTTTATTTGCTTGTAACATTTCAATGATATGCCAACTATAGTAATTCAATCACATTTGAATATATCACATCAAGGCAAAAACTTTCAACAAAACACTCGAAAACTAAAGAGTTGATAACTTGTTGTGGGGACTCCAAAAGTATTCCAAATGTTGTTAAATTCAAATTGTCATGATTTAAGAAAAATATTGACAATATCAGTGTGAACTGAAGAGATTGAATGCTCTAGCTGGAAATAAATAGTAATAAAAAAAGATTTGGGAGTTTGGAAATGTGCAAGTCCCAAAACAAGAGAAAGGACAAAAGAGAGGAAAGGGAAAAAGAAATGAATAGTTTGCAAGTTGGAAGAAAGTGTAGTTAATGAATGTGCAGAGTGTTGCAGCACATTACAAATTTACATATGTATTTATTTATTTATTTCCATTTATTTTATTTTTCATTAATTTTTTTGGATTATGGGCTAGCTTTTACAGCAACAAATAAATAAAATAGTAATTATTTTTTCTAAATAATAACGACGACACAGAGGACAAAAGACAGAA
Source organism: Camelina sativa (assembly GCF_030686135.1). Lineage (NCBI taxonomy): Eukaryota > Viridiplantae > Streptophyta > Magnoliopsida > Brassicales > Brassicaceae > Camelina > Camelina sativa. Next base: position 21,807,721 of record NC_141886.1, on the reverse strand, counting down.
TGAATGATTTTAATAACAATGGAAAGAAAGAAAAAAAGAAAGAGAAGAGTACAAAAAGAGTATGTGTTTTTGTGAGTTGTCACAAAATATGAAAAGGTGAAAAAGAATTTATGAAAATGTGTAATCTTTTGGTTTTCTTTTCATCTTTTCCAGTTCTCGGGAACCCAAATTCTCCAGAGAAGTGAGAGAACAACTTGTACCATACTGTCTCAATTCTCTTTCTACTACAACCAAAAAAAAAACATTATTATTGGCATTTATCTATATATTGCAACTTATATAATCTACAAAAACTAAAATACTTGTAAATCTTAGCATTGAGTGTTACTTGCTCTATTTCCCATGCTTAAAATCGAATAGGTTAGCCTCCTGAGCCAACCACTCCGGAATCTGCGAGCTTACATGGGAAAAAAAGTTACCACGTACTCGAGCGCTCTTGGCGAGACAATCGGCACAGACATTGTTTGTTCTAGCAATAAATGAAATCGAAAAAACAGAGAAATTCTCTCTCAACCTAGTGAAGTTTTCCAACTCCGTAATAAACACTGGCCAGTCTTCCATCTCAGCAAGTATCTTAGGAATGCTTGAGCAATCTGTTTCGAACCTCACTTTATTATAACCGCTTAAAAGCATCATTTCCATCGCCCAAAGCAGACCTTCTAGCTCTGCGTGAAGAGGGGTAAGTTGTCGTGTGAGTCCCTTGGTGCCGTATACCGTTTGCGAAGCTCCCTGCAACTCAAAACCCAGCCCCGCTGTACCATCAGTATACTTCCAGGAAGCATCAAAGCGGCACACGGGAACACCTCCTTGTGTATGCGTCACTAAAGACTCCTCTGACTCATCCTTCTCTATCTCCTCTCGTCCCATTTCCTGAGCTACTTTCCAGTTTACTATCTCAGAGTATGCAATGTCTCTCGTGTCCGGCGGTAACGTATCCTTATTATTAAAGACCTTGTTATTCTTGGCCTTCCAGATGTACCATAACATCCATGGAAACGAGTCCAAAAGGGAGGATTTAATGCTTTGATCCTTTGCGCCCCAGAAGAGGAAATCTAGGTTTGAGTACAAAGAGGAACACGGGAAAGCCCCCGGAGAAGTCGGGATGTGCGATAGTGCCCATACCTGAAGGGCCGGTGGACATTCAAACAGAACGTAGTTTATTGACTCTTCATCAGCACCGCATCTCGGGCAAGTTCTATCTGTTCCACAATGACGATCAACTAACCAGCTGCAAGCAGCAATACAACCAGAGATCGCCTGCCATATGAAATGTTTGATCTTCCTCGGCGCTTTAAGCTTCCACACCCGACCCTTTAACCTTGTTAGACTTGGCTCCACTACCTCCTGACTCCGTGATGACTCTTCTGTAGCAACTAAGTACCCCGATTTCATAGTATATTGGTCTGATCTCGTGTGTACCCAGACATAGTCATCCAACATGAATGTCCTATTTGGCTTTAAACCTAAAATCAGAGTGATATCTTGGGGGTCCACTAATTCATGCAGCCTGTCTTGTTTCCACTCTTTCGTCTCGAAATCAATAAGGTGATTTACGTAAAGATTTGGATCTTTGGATCTGCCATTATCCTTCGTCGGCCTAGCTGGTATAGTGGGGATCCAGTTATCTTCCCAGACCCTTGTGCTAAAACCTGAGCGGATATTTTTCCGGATACCTTTTTGGAGCAGAGATTTCGTCGCCATGATGCTACGCCACCCAAAGGATGGGGAGTTTGCCTTCATTACCTCCATCAGGTTCGAGTATCGAAAATAGTGACTTTTGAGGACTTTACAAAGAAGTGAGTTCAGAAAACGTTGCAGGCGCCACAATTGTTTTGCTAGTAATACCAGATTGAATTCTTTGACGTCTCTGAATCTTAAACAGCCTTTATCCACATGAACGCATATTTTGTTCCAAGCAATCCAGTGCAGGCCTCTATTGTTAGTCTTGGTAAATTATTACGTTACATTCAATATTATTTACCAAAGTTTTATAGTTATACAAAAATTATAAGACATCTCTTCGAATGAAATGTCTATGTGTTGTCAAATTTGCGTCTTCGTCTGTGCAGGTTAGTTTTGACAAACGTACGTCTCTCTGTGTTGACCACTTTGGATGCATTGCAACAGTTGAGAACAAAAGGCTATAGCAGTATTATACGGTAGCTTTTAGCGTCCATCACTCCAACGTACTACCTAGTAGTACCTATAAATTTTCTCACTTTGTAGGGTGTTTTTTTCTTTTTGAGAGATTGGGATATAATGGAAGACTATAAACCATAAATTAAGGAAAAATTATTACCATCTATTTGAAAAGTATTACCACTTGAATTTCTTATATTGTAGATGACCAAAAAAAAGGCTCAATTATTGTGAATACAAATAAATACGTAGAAAAAGATTGGAGTCACACCCACATATATGAAGGATTGATAGTTTTTGTGGTAGAGAAACAGAATCATTGCATGTCGTCTGTAAAAATATCCCATCAAACTAGATGATCCTATCGCATCATAGTCTATGAATGATCCACAATAGTTCACATTTGACATCACTGTTTCCAGAACTTTAGTACCAGTTTTATATTATTAAATCCAGCTTTGTGTCCCAACCAACTTGGTTAATGTTTGCAATATTCATTCAGCCTTTTTATGAAAATCAATCCGGTCAGTTGAACCCAACGAACGTTCAAAAAGGCCTAGGAGTGTTAGCCCGATGGCCCAATGGGCTGCAGCGTACAGATTATACATTTTCTATCATATATGTTAGTAATTTATTCAATCTTAGTTATATGTATATATGTTAATAGTACTAGGATGTAGTCTAAACATTATGAAACTGATAAATTGTATTCATGTTAGATGAACTTCCAAATTGTGAAACTAGAACGAATTGGCTGAACAAAAGAGATTTGGAAAATAGCATATGAGAATGTAGTTTTATAAACTTGTCTTTCTTTAAAGCTTTAACACATAGTACCTATATATGTTGTGCTTCTTTTTTTTTGGTAGACATTTCCAATTTAAGTTTATTATATTTGAAGAAATTACATGAATAAATGTTGAGGTAATGATTACTTTGGACTGTACTAGTTATGTTCGTGTCCAAATTGATACGGAGAAAGAAGATCAAACTGATTTTGCATGTTGACATGCTACAACTTCTCCACATACAAATAAATTTTATAAAAAGCAATATTGGATATGGTTATGATATCCTATTGAAAATATTTTGGACACCTCTTATTCACTTTTGAGAATATGCACCAATTTAAAAAAGAGGCAACAAATATGCTCATCATCCCCTAAAATAAAATCAATATGAAAATATACAATATACTAGAGATTTGAATTAATTTATAAGAAAGACACAGACACTAGTAGTTTCCGTTTTATAGATGAGATAAACGTGATATAAAAAAGTAGATCACAACTACGACCTCGTCGTCGCACACTCTGTCTATTTCTCTGGTTCTACGTTTTCAAAAAATAATATATTTGGTAAAATTTTTGTTTTATAATTGTTATGTTTTAGATTTTCAATACATATGCTTTAGAATAATATCAATTTTATCTCTATTGTTTTAATGTATTGATCAATTAAAAATTAGAAAATATATTAAAGAAAGATAAAATAAAAAATTTAGTTGTTTTTTTAAATCTGCTTGAAAAAGCTTTAAACAACAACTAATTTAAAACAGTGGGAGTATAAATTTATTGAGAAAAATTTCTTAATATGGTAATTTTTGCAAAATTTAAATATTTAAAATAAATACAATTGTTATAATCAATATTTTTTATAAACATTTACAAAGAAACAATAATTATCATGTTTTAATATGAACACCAAAACTTTTGGATATAAATGAAATCTTTTTATGGTCGGAATCATAATTCACTACATATAATATATATATATATATATATATATTGATAATTTTATATATGAACATCAAAACATGTATTATATAGGATTTTCAAAAAGGTTAGAACTTAGAAGTCATGTACGCGTAACTCTGAAAATAAACAGAAGCAGATGAAATCACAATCCTTAACAGTGATTAAAAGCCAAACACATGAGAACTATTCCATAAACTAAGTCCACTTAACAGTGATTAACCATAACTCTCATTTCCAAAGAATAAAGATTGTTCAACTTGCAGAGAGATAGAGAGAGAGATGAACATTTTATATTGATTATTGACAAAATAAGACCAAAATACGAATGACATGTGCCGTCTACAATATGTGAGTCCCATAATGTGACAATCTCAAAATGTAAAGAGCAACCTAAATTAAAGAAAGCCCAGCAAAAAAAAACAAAGAATGCTCAACTAAAAAATCTCCTTTCATATACATGGCCTCTTAAATTTACTTGTGATCCAATTCAACTAACTCTTTTGAAACCCTTCCTTTGCATTGTCTTTAGATCCTCAATGTTGTGAAACTTGAAAAACAAAAATCTTAAAGAAGAGATAAATCTTGGGACACGATTTCTCCAGAAGCTTCCAAAGCTTCAACAGCTTCCATACTATAAGACCGGCAACTAAAATAGAACACAGCACTCATCATTGTATCAATAAGCACCACAAAGGAATACATCACCACAAGAAGTGGACCTTCCCATAACCTCGAAGACCCATCTCCATAACTCAAACTCTTCACTCTATGCTCAAACAACCCTTCCACAAACGTCAATCCTATTGTCGATCCTAGAAATATCAACAAACCAACCTGAGTCTGTCCTTTAATCAGATCACTCGCTCTCAGCAACGCTTCTGGCCCGGAAACATCTTCAAGAATCGAGATCACGATCGTAGTGTTGCAGATAATGATAACATTAGCAAACACTACTGAGAACACCAAACCAACTAAGATAGCTCCGTAAGCACTGAAATCAGGAGAGAATCCAAGAACATAAAACGAGCTACACACCGCGACAAGAAACACACAGAAGGAAGTGAGACAAACAACAATCACAGTACAAATCCACAAGTAAGTGATCACAAGACGTTTCCATAGTCTCTGCATTATCACCACAAACTTGGACATGACAACTTTTTTCCTAGAGTAAGTGCAATCCACAGAGTAAACCACAGCAGCTCTAGACAATAACGACAGAGTGATGAACAATGGGAAACACATTGCGGATGAAACAGCAGTCTCAGAGAATTTCTGACAAGAGTTTCTCACAAAAGGCAACAAAGGAAGACCACTTGATTTCGAAACTAAGAGAAGCCTCACAGTGAGTGAATTAACAACGGATTGATCAACTAAAAGGTTAGGTAACAGAATAGCTGAAACAGGGCAGATCAAAAGAAGTGCGATTAACATGAAAGCACCGAGATTATACCGGAGGATTCGTACGGTTTCTCTCAAGATCTCAAGCGCATTCATCGAGTGAAACTGATGATCAGAGGATGATGATGATGTCGATGAATCAATCTCAAATTTCCGAAAGTTTGATCCTTGATTCGTCATCGTCCCAGATAAATCCATTTCCATTAATCGTTCTGTTTTCAAAACGAAAAGGGTCCAGCTTCAGCTACATACCACCATCAAAATCGTTGCAAAGGTGAGATTTTTTTCTTAAAGTTTGGATTTTTGTTTTGTTATGAGCCAAACCCAAATCATGGGATTACCTTTTTTGGTGTATTTTGTTTCGTTTAACGCAGCGTTTAAAGCATGAGAGCGTCACCGATAGCAATTGGGGAATTTTAGAGAGAGCGTGAAGAAGAAACAGAAATCACGCAGAAGGGGCGCTCTTGAGGAAGAGAGAGAGAGATGAATGAACCCAACCGGGTCGACTAGGGAAAGAGTACACACTCTCAAAAGCGTGAGATTCGGGGTTTAGTATCAGGGTCCGGATCCGAGGTTCCGGGTTTGGGTTTGAGTACCGGATCTTTAACAGAAACAACAAGACGCGTGGATGAGATGAGTGATTTTGCCATTTGGCACCTATTGGACAAAGAGAAAAAAAAAGAAAGTTATCTAATAGTATCTCGCTAAATAAGTACTAATTAATACAAATGATAATCTCCTTTTTTTTTTTTTTTTTTTTTTTTTTTTTGAAGAATCTCTACAGATTACCAAATATTTTTTCCCTAATTTGCTAAAGCTAATAATAGATTATTTTTTATAAAATCATTTTTTCTTCTTTTTTTTGGGCTATTGAGCAAATTTCTAAAGATTTTATCTTTTGTAAAGGTGTCCTTTATTTTTTTTAATATGCCAATTTCCCAAGATTTTATTTTCCAATAAAGAAGTTGAGAAATTGGACATTTATAATCTCTCTTTCGGTGAATTTTTTCTCTTTTTTTTTGTGAGTTTCCTTTCAAGTGACGCAATCACAAAATTTGGAAAAGAAGATTAAAGTCGGTGGCTCCGTTGACCAAACAAATCCCAAATTTCCATATTAACAAATTACAAATGGAGTAACAACGTTCTCTTTCTCCTAGGCTCATCATGCAACTAGAATTTTAAAATGAAGCTCTCAACCAAATTGTATTCTTGAATCTTGTATAGTAACCACAAATTGACATTTTTGAATCACAAATTGACATTTTTGAATCAGAAGAAACAGTTTTTTTTCCTAACAAAATAAGTTTTAGTAAATCCCTAGAAGATCATGTTTCAAATATTGCTCAGTACCTTAAAATAAAAATCTTAAGAATTCACAAAAGTCTCTGGTGCTTTCTCCTTAGAGCTCTTTAGCAGGCACTGTAATATCTCTTTTAAGATCCTCACAAATCGTTATCTGAGAGAATCTTGACTTTTTCTTGATCGAATGCACATCAGCCTTAAATCAACGAACGCTCCAAGGATTCTCTCAACCCTTCCAAAACTAGAGTGATAATATCATATGGGCTTCTCATCTTGATTTGTGGATGTTTCTAGAAGGAACCTGATCACTGTCTTCTCCACCAGATGCATCGTAGCCATCACTTGTAGACCTTGACAATGGCATCATCATCATGGCTTGTTCTTGTTCTTGCCCTCTATGTTGACCCATCAGACCAATAGCTGAAGAGAATCCATTGAGCTGCGCTGCATCCTCTGCTTCAGATGAAACTCTAAATGGGTGAATGTCGTGAGAGTCTAAGCTGCTTTCTGGTGAAGATGTCACCATAACATTACCAGACCCTGACATTGCTCGGCTTGTCTGAAACGCGCTTCTTGCTTCTAGCTGAAGAGGAGCTAGCCCTGAACTAGTTGATGTCTCCATCATAGCTGCTTTTGTCTGAACATTCATCAGCGGTTCTAGAGGTAGTTCTGCTGGTAACCGTATGCGCTTTGATTGCCTTCGCTGCTTCCCGTTACTATTAACAGCTTCAAATTTTGCCGGGAACATTCTACGGCCGCTGCTTCCAAAGCTGCTGCTTGCTTCTAAGCCAACAAATGGATTCTCCCGTCTAGCCACAGGCTGAATTATTTTGGATTTCTTTCTTGCTTCTGCTGCTGCTTTTGAAACTTCTTCTGCATTAAGACGAGCTAGAGTCCATGGACTGATCTTCACAGGTTGTGTCTTCTTCTTGACACGTTCCTCAACCACAGACTTCTTCCCATATGAACTCACAGATGCATTCTCTGGAGGGACTACATCAAACTGCTCACAGAAACACACACACACATTAGAGAAACTCATAGTCAACAAGGTAGAACAAAACTGGTGGATAATGCCATAATGGTACCTGATCCTCAAGAAACAAACGAGGTGGTGTGCACCATGCTCCACGATGAAATGTATTGAAGGAGCTTGCACTGCTTAGTCCAGTAAATGAGCTGATCATTGACATTTGAGGACTCTGTTGACCTCCTCCAGCTTCTAGTTCTTGCTCTTGCTCTCGAAGTGCAACTATGTAGTCATATGTACTGATTCCCTATTAGAGAAATTTCGCTTTGGTTAAATCGCATAATGAAAGGAATAAAGTTTTGGCATGTCTTTGAGCATTGAAAACAAACCTTCTTAATGAGAAGAATGTGGAAGAAGAAAAGCTGAGCAAGTGGTAACGTTGCCAGCATTGCTAGTAGAGTGCAAACTGCCTGCAAGAGAAAAGAAACCTTCACATCTTGGATTCAGAAGACAATAGGGGAAGACCAAAATGTATAAGAAGATAACTTACAACGACTATTACAAATGGAATCAGCGAGAAGCTGCTTCCTAACTTCAAGGCAATGTCTGCATTCAACTGGTTTCTTCGGAGTACACATAATACCAGCACAAAAATTCCAGTTGACCATTGCATAATGAGCTGCAATTTACACGGGAAAAGGTGAAGTTTCTACTGGTTAATAACACACCAAACTTGATGAGAACTAACTCTTTGTTTCATCAACCAAGGGAACAATTACTCACAAGCTTACCAAAAAAATAGCTGATACCATAAGGCTAAAGAATTTTCGGTAATTTCGCTTCCCAATGCAATTGTTTAGCCACTACAAAAGTCCATAAGCAAACGAAGATAAGGGTTTAACACAAATTGAAGGGATTTTAATAGGCAAATCCTTATAATACCCTGCAGTGATGATCAAAACGGTCCACACATTTGTCACAAACCCTGCAATGCTTGCTGTATTTGAAGACCTACAAAAGGAATACAATAATAAGTCCAGAGAAACATGTGAAGGTATCTTAATATTGAAACGTGAAACAAGGAATATGTAAAGCTAATCACAAGATAAAATAAGACAAGCCTGTGTCTATATGTATTCCTCGCACCTCAACTTCACAAAGACTGCAATAAAACATCCCATCCTCGCTCATCTGCTCAGGAGATTCATCTCCACCACCGCAACAATTACAGAGCAATGCACAAGGAGAGCAAAGCAAACGCAGGACAGAAGATTTTTTGGATGACTCCAATTTCTTGTTAGTTTCATTTTCTGGATCCTGTAAACAAGTGCCATCACGAGTTTTAGCACCACCTGTAGCTGATCCACATCCATCTTTTGTATCCTTTGATAGAGGAAATTTCCCATTTTCAGGAATTTTAAGGTACTTCTTCGACCGGAAAACTCCACGGTCTGCAGGATCTGAAGCCGCACACCATATATACATTCCAACCACACATGTAATCTGAAAAAGAAGATGTCACAGTCTATAAAACAATACTAAACCATTCAAAAAGGAAAAAGTAAATCACAATGTTCAAAGACTTAAGATGTACACAATCTCTAAAAGTGAGGTCTCAATAGCAGCTTCAAGTGAAAGCAAAATGGATCAAAATAAAATAAGAAAATGGCAAAACAACCAATGTGAGATCAAAATTTCAACCGTATCCCCTAAAATTGGCTTGGAATCAAGAAGTATCTAGAGCTAAACATGCCCATTTTCATGAATCAGTGAAGCTTCTAATCTCTTAATGGGGACCAGATCAAGATCCAACTAAAACCACCAGGTAAATCCGATTTCCCTAATTAGCTATACGTAACAAATTACACAAGACTCAGAAAAGATGAACATTCGCCAAAAAGAGAATGACAAGAGAGTAAAGACAACACATAAACAGCCAACACAAGTACACAATTTTGATCTTGAAAACCTTCAAAGGTATATTGAAATCAGACAAATTCAGCTTACCAGGGGAGTGTAGATGCCCATCGCAATGTACTGATGCATCTTCTTCCCAACAAAGGGAGCAAAGAAGACATAGAAAGCAAACCCTAAAGCCAAAAACACAGCAACAGCCACCACCTAACCAACCCAGAAGAAAAAAAATCCAAACTTTAACCTTCCAAAAACCAAAACCCTCCAAATGAAATCAATCTCAAGTTAGAAGAGTAAAGGAACAAAAGAAACAAACCTGAAGAGGGTGGTAAGGAAGTTGCCATCCATGTTTCCTCATTTTTGCTCCTCTAAGAAGAATGCTGCAAAATCCAGATGTAGATCGAAAAGAGACTCAAGTAGTCAAACAAACAGAAATAAAGTTTCCTCCTTTTCCCTCATCATCTCCTTCAAAATTCCAAAATTTTTTGTTTCTTTCTTTCACGGACTCTTACTACTGTTATCTTAAAGGTCCTTAGACCAAAGGAAAGAAGAGTAAAGAACAAGACATTTGACCACTAACTTAAATATCAAGTAGAAAACAAAAAGAAAAGTAAAGACTCTTTTTTTTTAAGTTTGTGGTTTCTCCTCTGATTCTCTCTCTGTATCTTCTGTTCAAAGCTTTGGTGCAGAGAGATCTACTATACTACTAAAGAAGATAACCCACCACCACCACCACCACCATGGAAGAGAGAGAAGAGAAAAAAAAGAGTTATAATTAAGAGATGAAAAAAGCAGTTACCTTTTTTCTAAGGCCAAATCATGTGTCACAGTCCAGTTGCTGGCATATCCAGTAACACTTGTTTTTTTTTCTCCTCCTCTCTATTGTGTTAAATTGCAATCACTCTCTCTCTCTCTCACTCTTTCTTCTTCAGTATTTTTTTTCTTACTTTTTACCTTTTTTACCCACTGGTTTTGTTATCTTTATGTTTTTCACCCCCAACACTTTTTCATAATTCATGTCCCACATGACATGTTTTCAATTTGTAGTGATGAAAATTTTGAGATTAGGTAAGCCTAAACATGTCTCTATTTAACCTAATTACAATGTGTCCTTTGTGTAATAAAGTTATCATCTCAGGTCACACAATAAATGTTTGTACCAAAGTACTATTTGGTCTTGAATGTTTTTAAGTCTTCCAAACTGGTAACTACTCTGTTACACTTTACAGTTCAATATGTTAACAAGAATCAAGCCGAATTTGGTTTAAAGGAGACTTTTGAACTCCAAAGAAGTAACATTATAGGTAGATTATAATAACAATTAAGAAAGGAATATTAATTGAAGTAGCTCTCCATTACATTAGTGATTAGTCCATTTGATTTTCAATATTCGAGGCTCGAGAGTGACAGAACATAGCAACAAGAAAACGACGGTCGGGGAAAATAAATGTATTCAATTTCTTTCCTCTATGAGGGTTAATAGGATTGTTATTTTTTTTTTAATGGCTTTTTGATTAGAGTTCAAAGCTGTAGTAGCTGGTGGTCATGTCTCTTGTGTCAGAAAGGTGGACTTTTTGTAAGAAAATAAACTTTTTTGTGTGTGTGTAATTTTTTGTTGGTTTTAGTTTTACCTTTTTCTTGCTACTTATCATAAAAACTAAAAAGGGTCATTTGGATCGAAAGCCAATGTCTTACATTACATGTCTTTTGTGTGTATATTTTAAAAAATTAATATGTACGTCGACTTTTGCATGCAGATGCGAAAAATTATGGGTGTTTTTTTAGGGAAGTGTGGGTTTGTTTTTAATGTATTTGTTGATTTGATTGAGAAATTCGTATAAGCATAAAACATTGTATCGATTCTTCTGACACACTCATCCATGAAAGTAACGGCCGAAGACAATGCAATGTTATGAAAAAAAAAATTGTTCTTTTGCAAATAAAGCTATAGATGTTACATTTCGATTGCGTTGTGTTATTTTGGTACTTTTCATTCCAAACTTAGCAAAAACAAAACTCATTCTCTCGTATATATTTTCACAACCTTACAAACCTTAATCAATCTTTTGGTCAAGCCAACAAAACTTATGCTCTCGCATAAATTTTCACAGCAAACACCTTAATTAAGATTATATTTTTTTCTCGAATCTTAAAAATATCAAAATGGGTGGAGGAAAAATAATAGATTAAAATAAAATTTAATGTATGAGCTGAAATTCTATTTGAATACTTTTTATGTTATACTTAAAAATAATTTTTAAAACTAAAAAAAAGATAATAAAAAAAGGGACAAAAGGTGTGTGTGTGGGTGAAGGAGTAAATGTGAAGCATTAAATTCTAAGGAACTCTTTATGTATGTCGTTTTCTATCTCCATATTCTATTTTTTCTTGGTATAAGGAATTGCACAATTTAAATTAGTTAATCGATAAAAGAGGTAACCCGATGAGGTAGAAGAGAAGCATTCTTGTAAAAATCCTAAAAACGTAATTGAGTATATTAGGTGTTTCGAGTACTAATGTTATGAATAATTTAGTACTAAAAAAAAAAAAAAAAAAAAAAAAAAAAAAAAAATAGTACTAATATACTCGGATTTAATAAGGATGCTACGCCCGGTGAATACGGACGCTTGCTTTATCGAGATATCATCATCGGGTCGGAACCAACCTTAAACGATTCAAATGAATACAATATTACATTTCCAAAGAAACCATACTTTTATGTTTTGTTTTCTTAAAGCATCAAAAAATCTAGGTTTATAAAGGATTTTTAGAAGTCGAGTACTACTCAGAAACTTATCTAAGCTATCTGTGTAATACTTCAGACTTTTTAGTTGTGATATATTCTAAACAAACATTTGTGTTTTGGTACGTTGTATTGTACCCAGGGCCGGCTCAAGTTTTTCTTGGACCTTGTACAATTTTTTTTATTTTTTTAATAATTTGAAGGTATTATCTGTAGATTTAAGAAATTTGGAGTGTTTTTTTGTCAAAATCTCAAACATTAATAATGTGAAATGGTGCAAAAGCACCTCTTGCACCACCCCAGCGCTGGACCTGATTGTACCACGCATAAGACACGGTTGAGAACTACACCATATTCTCTAAAAAGCTCTTAAATTATAAGTAAAGAGTTTTACTCATGTGTATATTATGTTTGATAAAAATCCATAAAACTTACATAGCTAATAATTAATGTTTGGTTATAATCACTCAAAAAAAAAAACTGTGAAATGATCCTCAATTTTCTTTTCGCTAACATGAATTTCATCATACAAAGGAATGTTTGTCATTAATTCTCAAAAAAAAACAAATGGAAAACAAAAGTATAACATAAATAGGAAAAACCATTGCAAATGACTTATGAAGAAGAATCTTGTTTCCTCCCAATCACAAGTATAGATACAAAAATTAGAATAGTTGACAAGAAACATGTCGTTGGAATTAATGCAGAATTTGTTTAGAAAGGAAGTCAAAACCGTGGTGGCAACAAAGTCAAAAAAAAAAAAGATAGGACAATATATTAACAGCTTTTTTTAGGCAGGAGAATTTAAAATATTAAATTTCGATAATGAAATTGTAAATTGTTTTCAAAATTATTGAAAGATACATACGGATCCAAGCAAGGAATACAACAAAATGGTAGATGGGGACATACAGAGAGGGACTTGTTCTCATTTGCTTGGTTCTTTTCTTTTAGGCACGTGCCACGGCCTCTCTAACCCATACCCGTGACACACACTATACTCCTCTCCTTCTCCTAATCTCTATTTTTAGTTTTTGTAGGTTTCATCCTACTCTCTCATTTATACGTTTGAACCCCATATAAATATTCATTCATATAAAGCATATCCCCCACAAAGTTAATGTATATAGTAAAGTTTATGGACACAGAACTTATTATTCTTAAAATTTTTATGATATTGTGAGGCTGTCAATTGTGGGGGTAATGAAAGCAATAATAAGATGTGGGGGCAATTACTACTTGATTGGTAATGAAGAAAGGAATTTGATATTACATCTTTGTATGTTCCTTTTTTTTTTCTTTATTCTTCACACTGACTAATTTAATGTGGTGTAAAATCAAATGATAATTTACTGGAAAGTGCTTTTAGTTCAATAGTAGTCTTAAGTTAAAATATCTATAGAATGTAAATATTTGTTGATTGTTGATTGTTGATGTAAAAGTTTATGTATAGGCAGGCCCATCTCATCTAACATAAGCAAGTAATATAGGGCCCTTGAATTCATAAATTAGGTTGTTGGGGATTTTCTATGTTTATTGAAATGTATTGCGGATTTTAACAAAATATTCGTTGCTTTCTTCTTTTCAAGCCAAACTAATTTACGTTTTTTTTTTTTTGAAAAATAGTGAAATAACGATTGTTATTTTTGAGTCTATTTATATAATATGAGAGTTTTGCTCATTTCTTTTGGTGTCCATATTATCAAATTAAACACATTCAATAACCAAAAAAAGAAAATCATGTCATTAAATTTATATTTTTCTTTTCAATTGATAACTATATTATGCTATGACTCACATATTGATGACCATTACTAATGTTTTAGTTTTTCTTATGATCATTACATTAATACACTAATCTGACCCTTACTTAGATAGTTTATGATAAAAGGGTAATAAAAACAGGCTTTCAACTGGGAACAGGATGCACCATTGGAACCTCAATGTTGATCAGAGCTGCCATCTATGCAACAACCCCATGGAAACAAGAGATCACCTATTCTTTCATTGTTCTTTTTCACAGAAGGTGTGGGAGAAACTCACTAAAGGTTTGCTATCGCATAAGTACACTGCAGATTGACGACACATCGTAGCACTGATCGGCGGCACCGATTTCGACAAGACATCAAGGTTTATTATTGGCTACACTTTCCAGACCACCCTATATTTTATTTGGAGAGAAAGGAATGATAGAAGACACGGTAACCAACCCTCGCCTGAGGAGAAACTGTTTAAGCTAATAGACAAAAACGTACGAAACAGGCTGAGTACTATCGGAAGCGAAGAAGACACCACTATTCATATTTGGTTTGCGACGAGGTCATGTTAAGCTCATAGCACAATCCTTTTACCAATATATCAAGAAAACAGTATTGAGAAGCAGCTTTACTCTTGCATATTAAAATGTTTATTTTTCTTTTGAATATAATTTAACATTAATTTTTTTTTTTAAAAAGGGGTTAAAATCAAACGTTTTGAAAGACGAAGATAGTTGTTCGGAAATAAACAATTTGCACACAATAATCAAGTTATGACTTATGAGCATCAAGCTAATGGTATAAAATAAATAGATCATTGTAGCTTTTATGATATTTTCAAAATTGCTTATGTTTTACTTATATTTTGCTTATTTTTACTTAATCTTGTTTTGACAATTTTTTTTTTCTTTTAAACCTTTTTAATTTTTGTAATAGTTGTCAAAGACAATTTGATGTTTTTGAAAATGTATGATATAGTTGTCAAAAACATTTCTAGTTTTCAAATTGTCAGGAGATATATCTTCTTCTATATGCAACTTTACTCTGTTAGCAAGACTTTATTTCTTCAATAATGGTTTTGAAGAGAGATTCTTGAAAACTGTAGTCAAATGTTCGAGTTACAGATGGGGGTATAATAAGGTGTTGACTGGTTCTTCCGCTACTTCCCGCAAACGCTGCGTTTGCGGGTGGTAGCGGTTGCTAGCAATTGGAACCAATCACATAAACCGCTCCCAATCGCTCATAATCGCTTCCAACCGCTCCAAACCACTGAATTTCAAAAGCTGCTTCCTACAAGCGTTTGCGGTTGTGGGCGATTGCGGTTGGATTTTTTTTTTTTTTTTGTAAAAAAACTTAAAAGAAATCAATGATAATGAAATTTTTTTTGTTATATTTTCTATCTAACCATTTTACTCATTAATGATGGAGAAAATGTTGTACGACTGCAAAGATTATAAAATAAACAATTAGAAGAAAATAATATTCCAATTAACAATAATCCGGAAAACTTGATGTAAATTTATTGGCACATCGCACATAAGTTCAAAAAAGTCTAAATAAATATAATATTTCATCAGAAATTTAAGAAAATAAGATTATTTATGAAAAATATTAAACAAATCACCAGTGATCCTTCTCAACTATCAGTTACCCATTCCTACCGATGCAATTACTGACCCACGATCTAAGAGAAAAGAGAAAAGATCTACGATCTAAGCATATGTTTTGTCATTTATCAAATTACTTGATTAAATTTTTGGTGAAAATCCAAATGCATAAAGGAATAAGTATTTCACTATGATTTTTTTTTTGAATAATTATTATTTTAATAAATTTTAATTATAAATCAAGTTTAATAAAAATTTTGGTGTTTTTAAACATTTATATATTAGATATCACATTTATTATGTTCCAACCGCTATTGCACCCGCTAGTCAACCAGTCGTAAACCTCCCGCAAACGCACCAATTTTAAACCGCTAAACCAGTTATTCAAAACGCTTAATAATACTTGAAACCGCAATCGCCCGCTTCCGCAATCTTCCGCAACCCCAACCGCAGCGTTTGAACCAGTCAGACCCTAAGTTTAGTGAGACTGTATCAAAAGAAATAATGTAAATCCCAACTTTTATCAAAATCTTGTTGCACCACTACGAAATCTTTTTTTAACTTCCACAAACTTTGAGAAAATGTCTCTCGATAAAAGTTAGGTAGATTCTCAAGAATAGCACCAAAATAAGTTTTTTTCCACTTAGCACAACATCTCTAAAATTCCAAAAATAACATCAATTAATCTTTCAAAATTAAATCCTAAATTCAAAATACTAAACCCTACCCCTCAAAACTATACCCTAAATGTGAAATTGAAAACCCAAACATAAAAAAAAAAATAATTCTAAAAATTAATTTAAATATTTTAATGTGTTAAAATAGTGCTATTTTTGGAAATTTATAGAATGTGCGCTATAGTTGTCCATAAAACTTTGTTTTAATGCTATTTTAGGGTATTTCTCTAAAAGTGATATATACTTATATGTTTAATACCATTACAAAACGCAGTATCATATTTGTTACCATTTTGAGTTCATATATTTTTCAGATATTATTTTCACAGAAACAAAACAGTTTGAGAAATTTCAAAAAAGAGATTCCATTACCTAATTAATATATATATATATATATTAGAATTTGTACCGCGCACTCGCGGGATTTTAATTTAAAATATTTCTTATCAATAGAAATTGTTGAACTCAAATATAATCATTTCAACTTTTGTGTATAAATATATAACTTACTTTACTCAGTGATATACAACATATATATTTTTTAAGATAATATTTCTTTGTTATATCTATTTGTGATTTTACGTGGGATTTTAGTTAAAATTTTTATCAATAAGAATTATTGAATATGAATATAATTTGAAGATTAAAAGATAAATCTATATAAATGTCGTACTTATTTTACTAATCTATATATAACATATATTGTCTAGTGTCGCAATAATATTGTCGATAATCTTCTGACCTTTTATATTTAAAAGAGTTCATTCCATATTCATATCCCATGAAAATATAATTTTAAAAATTCTAACGTCAATGTCGATCGTAGACCTAATTATAGAGACCATTTAAACATATTAATATCCTACATTAAATGCGAATATACAAAGTTTCATGAACAGTTTTACTGCTATGTCGCTACAATGAGGTTGTCCAAATGCACCATCTGCCATAATAAAATTTCAGACGAAGTCAACAATTCTTAAATGATGAAACATTTAAACCCCACAATGAATATCTATTCATTAATCCAAGCTACATATTTTTCTAAAATCTCATATGTTATTTACATATGTTAATTTTGTGATGCAACCCCAGCTTCGTCTTTAAAAAAAAAAACATAGTGTACTTTAAATATGTTGTTTTTGCCAATGTTTTAGGTTAAAAGCATTAGATATATATATATATGTTATATTTGTTATATATGTTTTATATCATGTTATAAAATTGTAGCTCCAGTTGATAATATACCTTATGAGATATGCTACACAAATCACATGTCACTTTTTGTAACAGTTTGCATATCATTTTTTCTATATTTTCTGACCACTGATTTTGTTTTTTTAGATAAAGTATTTTTTTTCAAAATTCTTTTTCATAGTTTTCCCAAAAAAAAATGTGCCCCTTACAATGTATTTGGTTTAGATCAAAAATTTTAAGTTAAATTAAGTTAAGTAATTAATGTTTTCTTTCTTATAAGTAAAATTTAATAATACATCTTTATGGTATATGTTTCTTAGAAATTAATGTTTCACTTCAATTTTATTTTCATGTTTAGATTTTTATAAATTCAATTACATAACTTGTTTTTTAACTCCACCTTGCATGAAAATCTTACTTACATTCTAAAACTCATTAATCCATTCTAAGTTTTGAATACAATCATTTTTTGGTTATAATTTTAATAATAACATTATTACTAAAACAAATTTATAGTATTATTTTATTATTTACTAAAAGATTAATTATTGTTTATACTATTTTAAAATTTAATTAATTTTAGTTAATTCATTTTTTATTTATTTTTTACTATTATAAATTATAATTAATAAATATGCAATAAATGGATATTAAAAATAATATTTTTTTTATGTAAAAAAAATTGATTAAGTGGATGCTGATGTGAAAGAAGGAGAAGTGAGTAAAGTTAACTTTATATATATAGATATATTTTTGTTAAATTGTTTATTTCAACAAACCTTTTAAAAAAACTAAAACGTTATTTCAACAAACGTGAATGACAAATCGTCAATTTGTAATAATTCTTATGTATTGAATTGTTTAATTTCTGTAAGATTTAGCTGACTGCTAAACGGTTGAAAATATCGGTTGAAGGCATAATCCACTATTGGCAATTGTGCAATACGAGCTACGCATTGTTAAGGTTTAAGATCGAAATGCCATTACAACCTTAATCCTTACCACAAGCAAAACTTGGTTTTCAAACATTTAACTTCATTTGAACAATAATATTGAAATTTCAGATCAAGCACGAGTTCACTCTTTGGGATTTGTCACTAACACAAGTTGATGAAACTTCCTCCATTAGTATTCGAACAGTTAGTGACAACTTACTTAAAAGAGAGAGATCACAAGTATATTGACATACCCACAATCAAAAATGACATAGGCCCCTTAAGGATCTAAAAATATGACATTGCACATAGGGAGTATAACAGTCGGTTTGGAACTGTCAACAACAGTAACTTCTCCACAACCAAAACCAATAGTAAGATAGAGATGTAAGTGCCGTACATGAAAACACATGGGCTTAAATAACTAAGAAGACAAAAAAAAAAAAAGTACCAAATTTTGTTCTTAAAAAACATTCGACTCTGTCAAGACAAAATGATTACTTCATTATTACTTGGGACCAACTTCCTTGAGAGCACACATCTGCTCCTCTCCCATTGCAGACATTACAGAAACAACAATATCCTTGCCCTCCTCAAATCCATTCTTGAGCTGAGTGAGCAAAGCTTCATCTGTTGGCAGCTTCAGATCATCCTTAGTGCTACCATTATCAGTAAGTAGACTAACCTGTAATGTAATCAAAGAACAAAACCCATTCATTTTAAGCATATGAACAAAGGCAAAACACACAAAGCTGGACTAAAAAAGAACGAGTGTCACATACAAAGCCATCTTCAGAGATATCAATCAACTGGTAATCAACACGGTTCACATGTGGAACCTGCCAAAAAGAAACAGAATTAGAGTAAAAAATTACAAACTTAAAACACATAAATTCAATGGGAAGGGATCATCACAGGACGCACATCACAATTGTGGGAAGAAGGAACGATATCTTCGAGCTTCTTAGAAGTGAAGATATCAATGGCAACAAAGTGACATTTGGCGTGACCGTGCTTCCCAGTCTTTGAAGTTGATACCTCAACCACCTATATATATTATTATAAAACCCAACGCAAAAGCACCAATTCAATTAACCAATTCCAAAATAATCATAACTTCAAAAACAGTTCTAAGCACTAAGCACTAAACCTATAACAATTGAATCAAGCAAATTCAAAACCCTATTTAAGCCATAATTACCCAAAACAAAAAAAAAACAGAGATCTCTCTCAGAACTAAACACACCAGAACACAATTCCAAATCACTAAACCTCAAACATCACAACGATCAGGGTGACCTAATACAATCCAGGAAGATATTAAAATATTAATCAAAACGAAAGAGAAAGCAAAAAAAACCTTGCAGGGACGTCCCTTGATGACGATGTGACCACCTTTACGGATGTTACCGGCTTGTTGAGGATAAGTCTTAGAAGCTCCGGCGTCGCTTGATTCGAAGTGGTGCTCGTCGTCCGACATGATGGTTCTATTGGAAGAGATACACAAATTTTGATTTGAGAGCGAGCAAGTGTGTGTTGCAGAGTTAAGCGAGTGGAGAGTTCAATTTTTATAGATCTAGGGTTGCGTATTCAAAAATTATTACTCTTCTTCAGCCGTTGGATTTGTATCCTTTTACAATTTATTCAAGGGTTCAGATTTACTTGACATATCGCGTGAGGTTGACGCGAGCCATACACGTGCGGCTTTTTTTTGTTTCTTTTTTTTCTTAATTAAATAAATAAAAGTCAGATCGTAAATATTACGCGGTCCTGTAAAGATTCTATCAATTTTAATTAATTAAATCTTAAATAGTTTAGTTAACTAAAAAGTCTAAATCAAGTTGGGTTATGCTTATACATAAAACACAGAGACTTGAGAGATGATGATACAATCATTACATGTTGAAACGAGTCAATTCTGTGGAGCAAGTAACTACTAAAGAACAACTTAGCCGACCTAAACAACGTGCTACTAAAGAACAAACAAACAAAAATATAGATACAACTAGTAGAGAGACCTGAGGATTTCAAGAAGCTAACAAATCTTCTCAAAGCCTGTGTATGAACACTTGAGGTGCTTCTTCCCTGCAAAACACACGAGGAGGTATATATTGAAACAAGTGTTTTACTATGTACTGTCACTGTGTGAGTGTGATGATGAAACTAAACGAGGAAGAGTGGGACTTACTTCTCGTTAGCTGTTTGGTAAGTGTGGCTTGATGCAACAGCCAAGAGCTTTCCAGTGTGGTTGTATGCTAACGATGCGATGCTGTTTGAGTACCTTGGCAACTTTTGTCAACAAAACACAAATGATTTTACAGAGGGAAAATAATTAAAGAGCAAGAAGGAATATATAGAGAGAACAAGTCATGTTTTTAGTGTTCGTTTGAAACCTCAAAGAGTCTTCTTCTGCTTTTAGCATTCCATGAGATCACATAGCCTTCATTGTCCCCAGTCACAAAAGTACCTGACCCACTGTGGGCAACAAGAAAAGAGTCAACGATATGATCAAATCATATGTACCCTTCTTATATGGTGAGTGAGGGAAACTTACCATGGGCTAAATTCGACAGCGTTTACGCTTACACCATCAATTCTTCCATTTCTACACTTGGGGTGACATCGGAAACTGTATCTGCCATGAATTTATGGTACACTTAATTAGAGAAAAGACTGAATCCAAACCAGTGGATGACCAAAATGATCATTTTGTATGTTTCAACTTTCATATTGTGGTCAGTCATCACTTACTTAGTCTCACTTGGGCACGATGTATCAGGGAAATCTACAGCTACTTGTCCATCTACTGACCCAACTGCATATCCTGTTCAATGGCAACAATAAACATCTTAGGAATCAAACCAAACATGAGCCCTGGTCTTTATAAAATAAATGTAAACTGTGGCCACATAACCCCAAAATCACAGATTCTTGAAACTATGTATATTTACCTCTGGAATAAGGTACAGAGGTGACACATCTGATTGGCACCTCCACTTGGGATGCACACGATCGAAAAGCTTGATCTAAGTTACGCAAATCGTAAATATGAATTGAAGCATCCATGCAAACAACAAGGTTGTTTCCAGATACAGTGATGCATCTCACTGCTGCACTAGCATCAGTCGTAAATACAAGACTTTCTCTTTGTCTTGTATCCCAGAATTTGATCTTCTCATCCAAGCCAGTAGATATAACTTCACCTGAGACGCATCACGCCGATTAAAGTCAAATGACTTATGAATCAATTTGCCAAACAACATTGTATAACACAATGTCTATAACGTTTATCAAAGTCTCTGGTTCAAAACTCAAAACCTGAAAAAAAAATTCCTCTGAAAACTAAGAAATGTGTATCTATTTCATAAAAATGACCAAAGATCCTATTATAACTAAGTAGTGGCGCAAACCTCTACTTGTAATCTATAGCATTTCGTAATACAACAGAGAAAATTATCCAATATCTTTTATTCAACCTATAAAAGAAGTGATTTGGCTGCAGGTATGTCTATAAATGCTTTAGGACATTCATTTGTCCATCAATATCCGGCAAAAGACAGATGCCAAATCACACAAATGACAAGAGATCCTATTTTAACTTACTAGTGGCACCAACATACATGTAATCTAATATCATTTCGTAATACAACAGAGAAATTTATCCAATATCATATATTCAGCCTATAAGGGAGAGGTGTATAAATGCTTTAGGACATTCATTTGTCAATCAGCATCTGAGAATCTACTGATCAAACTGACAACAATTAAGCACTTCACACCAATTGAATTCTGGTAAAAGACAGATACAATGCAACATAAATGAAACAATCATTACTACTTACTTAAAGTGTAACAAACTGACCTTTATCACAAGAGTATACAATGGATGTTGCAATGTCATCATGTCTTCCAATTGTATCAACTGTTCCGGCGTTTAAATCGTACCTGACAAAAACAATTTTTTTAAAGCACTCAATCTCCATTTCAAATATGTAGATTCATCCTTCATACAAATGAGCCTAGGTGGGTGTTTACCATTATAACACACATGAGTTCCTTATAACAAGAATAGTAGTGTTTACCATTAAATGAGCCTAGGTGGGTTCTAAATTCTATACAAATATAAAAAAATCAGATCTTTTCATGAAAAAGGTAACAAATTTGCTCACTTTCATACAAAAACAAAAGCATCCCAATTTGAAAATGTTGGTTAAGAAAAAAATTGCAAACCTTCGGATAAATCCATCAGAGCCAGAGGAAAACGAAGTTGAATCATCCTCGAAACAGCAATCAAGAAGAGCAGCTTGAGAGTACAACTCTAGACTAAGCGAAGAGCTCTCCACATTATACAATCTCAGATACTACACAAAATCAACAACATTTTCGTCAGTGTCTCTCGATTAAGAGATCCGAGAAAGAGAAAGAGAAGGAAACTTACGGAATCCCAAGAAGCAACAAGGAGATTGTTTGATTCTGGTGAGAATCTGAGCCTCGAAACCGCATCCTCTATAGGGTTTTCAAATTGAAGTCGATCTCCTCGGCTCATGTTTCAAAACCCAGAAATACCCAAACCCCACTTCCTCAAGAACCTCTGAAGCGGAACGAATCTTAAAATCTAAACGCCACTCTAGAAGAAATAAGACTCACCCCCTGAATTTCAAAATCCCAAAGTTCAAATTTTGGAGGCGATTGATGAACAGAACACCTGAGCAATTTTAAAAATTCGGGTTCCACTCACAAACGGGTTCCAATCAAATCTATATTATAGACTATAGAGCAACATGTTGCTCTATATATAGAGTAACTTTATTCTCACGACTATTTTCTTATGTTTATTCATGCTCTATTTTAGAATTATTTTATTTTACAAAAAAAAATAGAAATATATATTAGAGATATTTTATAGATCAACTTGTAAAACCTAAATAAATTAATATTTTACTCATAAAAGAATTATTTTATAAAACCCAATAGCAAGAAATCCAGGCTATTGTGAACCGAACATATACAACACATTTTACACATATGTTGATGTCCAGATTGGTAACAATTAAGATTTTAATTCGATAAAAAGGATGTTGAAATCCTCTTTATAATTCGGGATACAAAGTGTGTTAGACGAGTGAAAACAACAAGCTAACTAGCTCGTCGATTTCAAATTTTAGACGGAAACGCAGTCAATTACTTGTCGTTTTACTAAACCTTTCTCCTCCTTTTTCGCTGATCCCTCCCCTAACATTGTACACCTTTATTTATAGAATACTTTGTCGGTTCGTATCTTCGGAAAGACCGATATACCTTTGTTCAGGCTTTAATATTCTTTGGACCTTTATGGATCGTTAACGGGCCGGACCTTGTATTGTTGAGTATAGATCCACACACAACAACATACAACGGAAAGTTAAACGAAATGAAAACAAGACTACAAAGCTTAGATGACGTTATTGTATAATCAAAATAAGGGTAAAGAGAGTCTAGTCTAATAACTGTCATTCAGCTTGTCAATGCATAGCCTAGAACCTTCCCGATTAATGATATGCACATCTCCAAAAAATTCAGAACCTAAAAGGCCATCATGCCTAAACTGAGAGTAAACTAAATACGCCAAAAAGTTATTCTTGACAGAACTTAGTATAGTGTTTAAAGAGGGATAGGAGGTTCATGATTAACCTCTCTTTCATGATCTGACAAGCTTGATATTTTTTTTTTCATAAGGAGTTCCTTTTTTGGATTAATATCCAATCTTCTTTTTGAGCATTCTCCTACTTCGAATTTAGAGTGGTGCTTGGGATTATAATCACCAGCTGAATTTGAGCCTGTAGACTCTTCTTTTCTGGAGAGCTCAAAATGAGGAAAGGCTAAGACATATTAAGGACCTGATTTCTTCTTAGTTTAAGGTACATGATTCTCCTGCATCACCTCTTTGAGAACATGAACTTGAGCGACAAGGCTTGATGGTTGAGAATTAGGAGCAGGGACCGTCTCTTCGAACTCTTTATTTCTTTTTTGATGAGCCTGATTACGGTGATTGTTGAAAAGATTAGGATTGACAGGTTCAAAGGGACACCTGGAAGTAGGATGCATAATTTTGCAGCAGTTAGTGCAATTTTTTTCCATCTTCTCGTACTGAAAACCAATCATAGCTTTATCACCCGATTGAAACCTCGCCCTTCTAAAAAACCCTGAAACGATCAGTTATAGAAACCTTACTTTTCACTCTTTTAAATGAAATAAGCCATAGGCTTTCGGATTTTTGGTTCGGATCGGATCAAATTTTTTGGATTTCGGATTTTTTGGATTGGGATGTATAGAATCCATTTAGAAACCGACTGTTTTTCGGATCGGATCGGTTCGGATTCGTTCAGATTCGGATCGGTTTTCAATTTTTTTTTAAAAATCCGAATTGAAACCGAACCTTATATATATGACTCAGAAAATATAATCACAACGCTGCGATAGCTCAGAAGCCTTTAGCGAGTGATCCATAACCTTAGGGTTCGTGGTTCGACTCCCCCTTCCCGCGATTAAACTTCAAATTTTTATAACCAATGGGCTCCGGCCCAAAAATAATATGAATCTTTAAACCCAAATGTACTGAAATTAATTGTGGATTCGGTTTAACAGATAACCGATCGGATTTCGGTTCAGATCGGTTTTTATAGAGAAACCAAATTCGATCCAAATCGGTTTTTCGGATTGGTTCGGTTCGGTTTGTTCGGTTTTGGATTATTTGCCCAGGGCTAAATGAAACTTAGTTTGTAACTGAATCTTCATAGTCCAGTTCCACAAGGTCGCCTAAGGATCTAGCTATCCTGCGAATAGATTTTGCAGAGATATAAGTAAGGGAACACCCCGGATTTGGACCCAAAGATCTATGGATGTTAAGAAATCCAATCTTGGTAAGTCATCCCATCTTTGCAGTGCAACAAACCATCTATTGAAGCACCATGGTTGAAAGCGTAGGACTGAGACCAAATCTCTTTCGGATTGAAATCGAAACTGTATAATACAGTCGTCCAAAACTCTGCCATGAATGGATGAAGATAGACCCCAAGCTGTAGGAAGATTTTCGGCTACTTCAAACAAGTTCTGATACACTGGATTGAGAGTTCTCGCAATCAAACTTAACTTGTTGCTGGCTAGGACTTCTTCATAGTCTAAGTTTGGAATTAAAAGCTCTGGGTCGTCTCTCCCTAATGCAAAATATTGAAGTTCATCCCACAGATCATTTTCCATTTTGGCTAGACGATGAGTTTTAAAAATCCGGAAATGGTTCTTTATATATGGAGGTAAAAGAGGGTTAAGAGAAGAGGAGTAAAGTGGAATAAAAACCATAAAATACTGAGAGCGTTATCCAAATTGCAGGTTCAAGGAGTAAAAAATAAACTGCAGTAGAAACAAAAAGGTTGGATAAAGCGAGATAAGATGGTAAGAAGATAATGGAAAGGTGGGAAAGGAGAAAGTCAACTTCCTAAGTAAAATATTTGTATAAAGGACAAGGAACTATTAATCAAACCTCTTCCTTTTAGATAAACGAAAGATTTAAGGTATATTTAAACAAAGGTCTAACCCGAACCCAGAGACCAACTTAGAACTGATTCCTCCCTTCTAAATCAAAAAGAGGTTTAAGCCAAGCTAGAGCACCCATTGATACATAGGACTGGAAAAGATTATATAAGTACACTACGGGCAATATAGTAAGCTCCTTTATTTGAAGAAGATTGAGTGATCTCCATTTTCCAGTCCTTTATAAAACTAAGACTTCTTCTAAATTCTGAAACATGATATTTGAATGAAGGCCATTCTTGAGGATTGTTAACTGCATTTACCATTTCAAAAGCTTCAGAAAAGAAGATCACTTGATTAATTCTGTGAGAAGCCATGCTATCTATAGCCCACAAAATACTCTGAAACTTAGCATCCAACAAGCATGAAATGTTAGAGAATGACCGCCGACTATGCATCCTAACTGTGCCTGTCCAATCTCTTAAAACCCAAAAAAAACCACCTATTCTAGAATGTTTACACCAGGCCATCCCGATATTGCATATCAGCCATAACCTAGACGGATTAATCCAATCCAACTGAACCTTTCCTCTGTCAAAAACTTTAGAACTAACATAACGAGTTTCTATACCTTGAGCGTGAAACGAAGATGTTTCTTCCTCTCTGATTTTGATAACCAATGCCATTAAATCCTTTGATTTACCTTAAAAAAAAGAAATCATTCCCGTGTTTCCAAAGATACCAAAGTATCCAAGGGAAACTCCTCCTGATATAAAGGGGAAGGTTTTGATTCTTCTCTGTAGTCATTAAGTAGGAGAGATTAGCGAATTCAGAGGTATTATGAAACCCCTTTCAGGGACTGAAAAATCCGATAGAGCCCAGACTTGTCTAGCAATAGAACAAGAGAGTAAAACATGATTATAGACTCTTTTTCTAGTACACAAAACTGGCATCTCACGTCTTTACTCAACCCTCTACTTTCTCATCTATCTGCAACAGCAATTGCCCCACTTAATGCTCTCGAAACAAAATTTTTAATTTTTGGAGAAGTTTGTAAAGACCACACCTGAGTCTTTAAAACATTGAGAGAGGGTCGCGCTTCAAATTCAAAAAGCAGATCATGCTTTTTCAATATACATGCTAGGTCATAGCCGAACTTGACTGAGTAATCTCCAGTTTTAGTATATATCCAGCTCCACAAATCAGATCTTGAAATCACTGGCTTATTTGCTAAGATAATACTCACATCTCTTGGATAAAATAACTCTAATAATTCTCTTTTCCAATTTTTGATAGAGAAGTCAATTAGAAATGATACCTTTAAGTCCAAATTGATGAAGATATTTTTCATTAGAGGAATTCTTCTTCTTTCATCGAAAATCCATGGATCTGCCCAAACATAATTATTTTGACCATTACCAATCATCCTTTTTAATCCTTTCATTAGAAGTTCTCGGCCATGCAGAACACTTCTTCAGATATAGGAATGTTGATAGCCCATTACTGCTGTTAAATTCTCATTGTTAACAAAATATCTACTTTTCATAACTTTAGCAAATAGGCAGTCAGGATATTGAATTATCCTCCATGTTTGTTTGGCTAATAATGCTTGATTAAAAGCTTGCAAATCCTTGAAACCTATTCCTCCTTGCTCTTTTGTTAAACAAAGCTTCTCCCAGCTTATCCAGTGTATCTTTCTCTTGTGTTCCAAAGAATTCCACCAAAAACTAGTCATTCCAGAGGTAATTTTTTCACAGGTTGCCATAGGCACCTTGAAACAAGTCATTGCATAAATAGGTAGAGCCATTGCTATTGCCTTCAAAATAATTTCTTTGCCCCCAAGAGATAAGGTACGTTCTGTAACATTCGTGAACCGGAATTCCGGTTTGGGATGTGCATCGATCGATGCTAGTGTAGTGTCGATCGATGCAAGGTCGGTTTTGTGCGGTTCGACTTAAGTTAAACGCGTGTGTTAGCTGTGTTTTGGGGAATGGGAGACCCTTAAGTCGAGTTGTTTGTCGTCATTAGTGTTTTTTAGCCGCTTTCGAGGAAAAAGAAAGAGAGAAAAAAAGTTCTAGAGTTCTTAAGTGTTTTGGTGAGATTCTTGGATTTTGGTGGTTGTTTTTGGGAGATCTGAAGCCCGGATCATTGTAGGAGTTTCCTAGGAGGGTAGATCTTCTTGTTTGAGGTTCAGAATCTTCTTGGCAAAGGTGAGTTTATGACCATGACTTATATAAGCTTGAGTTTTCTCTCATCTGCTTGTTTATGTGTTGTTTGGCTTGTTATAACGTTATTTGAGGCTTTGTGAAGCTTACTTGTGGCTTGAGATCGAGTTTTTGATGGTTTAGGAACGATGATCCGGCGAGAAGCTTCGGGAAAAAGTGATGCTCGACAGGTGCGTCGATCGATGCACTTTGTGTATCGGTCGATGCAATTGTGAGGATGGTGCGATTTGACCTAGGAGCATCAGTTGATGCCATGTAAAGGCGTCGATCAATGCAACTAGGGATTTCGTAAAATGTCGAGCATGTGTCGGTCGATGCAGTGTTAGTGTCGGTCGATGCTGGTTAGTCTTGCATCAGTCTATGCAAGCTTGTGTGAGTCGATGCAACCCATGTTGGTGTCGGTCGATGCATGGATGGTGTCGGTTGATGCAGTTCCTGGTTTGTTTGTTGATTGTTACTTGATGGTTAGAGTATCTCAATTGCTTGTGTATATATCCAAGTAGATGGGAGGATTGCCTCACTGAATGTTTATAAAATACTCATGCATCTCAATTTGTGTTTGCGGTGTAGGTAAAGGCAAAGTGTGATCATGTAATCAAGGCTATGAAGAGGAGGATGTTCTAAAAGCTCGGTTGTTTGCTCTGTGTCTTTGTTAGGATGCTACAGTGGAACTTAGTGGTCTAGAACGGATGTAAGGATTGCTGGTTTATGATTTGTTTTATGTTCCTCGATTGTTGTTGGATTGATATTATGTTATTTCTTTAATGGTTATTGATTTTTGGGTTTATTATTGTTATCCGCTATTGTTATTGATTGAGATAGGTTGCTAGTGAGTATGAGATCACTAGATATTGAGATTAAAAAAAAACGGGTCGGGTTGGTTCACATTCAAACCCGCCGGATAACTTTGACTTCAATCGATCAAAAATATAATCTATCATATCAACTTTAAAACTACTAAAGCATTATGGAAGACCTAAGTGTTGGTACCACGGATGTTCACTTTGGTTCCTTCAATTGGGCCCAAGCAAGACGAAGTGGGCTAGGACAAGTAATGGGCCCAATTTGCACGAGAATGAGAGAGGCCCGGTAAGAAGAAGTAGCAGCGAGGTGCAGGAGGACTAATTCACTTCGGGGCTCGGAGATACGGTCAAAGATCTCGACAACTGGACGTCATAAGTGAAGTGCGTGATTGACCGAGTGATTTTAGGGAGCATTAACTGTCTTGCTAGATTATAAGTATGTAGGAAGAAACATTGTAAGGGGGAGGAAAAACTTTCATTTTGAGCAATAATATATTACTTTCACTTCGCAATAGTTTTACACTTTTATTCAGTTCGGAGCTAAACGGTGGTAAGCACTCCCATTCAAGAAACACTCCGGGAACAGAGGTTCGATCTCAGTTCCCACACTAAGTATGATCCGGCCCCTCCTTCGTTATGAATACCAGTCATCAACTTAATAGAATGTTGAGTTTGTTGATCCACATTAGAGCCAAAAGTTAGTGATGATTTGTTCACATTAATCCTTTGACGAGATGCATCACCATAAGATCGTAAAATTTGTTGGAGAGATTCCACCTGGTAAAGAGAAGCTTTACAGCTAAAAAGGCTATCATCAGTAAAGAGAAGATAGTGAATAGAGGGTCCAGAAGGAGAAAACGACATTCCTTGAATTGTTCCTGCTGTTTCAGCTCTATTCAACATATGAGTAAGACCTTCCGTACAAAGCACAAAAAGAAATGGAGAAATAGGATCAGCTTGTCTCAAACCTCTTTGAGGAGATATTATCACATAAGATTGATCATTTATCAATACTGAGTATGTCACAAACAAAACACAGAACATAATCCATTGAATCCATTTTTGATGGAACCCTAATGCATTTAGTAACCCTCAAAGATAATTCCATTCCAGCATATCGAAAGATTTAGACATATCCAATTTTATTGCCATATACTCGTAAGAAATTGAAGGATGAGTTCTCAAAGCATGTACCAATTCATGAGCAATGGATATGTTGTCAGAAATTAATCTTTTGGAAACAAAGGCAGACTGAGTCGGAGATACTATGTCGGGTAGGAGAGAGGTTGCAGTCTTGAGGCTAGGATCTTGGATATGATCTTGTATATATCTGAGCTAAACTAATGGACATGAGGTCTGACATTAACTTGGAATTCCGGACTTTAGGTATGAGACAAAGCTGAGTGTAATTTCATTCAGAAGGAAAAGTGCTAGAATTAAAGAATCTCTGAAATTCCAAAGTAATTTGAGGTCCTGTGATATCCCAATACTTTTGGAAGAATAAACCTGTCATACCATCCGCTCATGGGGCCTTAGTTGGGTGGGAGGTATGACCGCTTCCTAGCATATTGCTTTGACTAGTAATGCCACTCCATGTACTAGTCATTGAACTTATTAAGGTTTCATTCATTTAAGTAGTAACTTTTAATTGGAAATCATGAAATAACCAATCAAAATTTTGTGGATTAGTTGACGGGAACAACTCAGTGAAGTAAGTTATAGCAACTTTTTCCTTAGAAGCTTCTGATTTTTGAGTGTTACTTAGAAGCTTCTGATTTTTGAGTGTTACCATTACTATCCATCAATGCTTGAATCATGTTTCTTGATCTATTTGCTTGAACTGAAGCATGAATTTTTTTTTGTATTACAGTCACCTTCCTGTAACCATTTTTCACGAATTTGTTGGCTCCAGTAAGATTCTTCCTCTCTATAAGCAACAATCAACTAATTCTTTAGGTAATGAACTTGATAAGAGGAAGGGAAAGCAGATGATTGTTCTTGTTCTAAAGCAGTCTGAAGCTGATTGATCTTATCTAAAGAGTTTAAGCAATTTTCCTTTTTCCAGTTACTCAGAACTTTCCTGCAACTACGAAGCTTATCCGAAACTGAGGAGGTTGAAGACGAACTAGAATTAAGCCAAAAGAGGAAATAGCTTCTTTTACCAGAGGCTTATTTAGAAATCTCTTATCAAATCTGAAATTCCCTCTGTAAGGACTACTGGAGGATAGAAGCTTAACTAAAATGGGCCTATGTTCTGAACCTCTCTTATCTAGAAATTTCTGATTAGATGCTGGAAATAATTTAAACCAATTTTTATTCCCAAAACATCTATTCAACTTACTCTGGATCCACAAATCATTTCGCCTTCCTTCCCAAGTGAAGCTATTACCATAAGATGGTATTTCAGTCATATCATAGTTCCTAAGCATATCAGTAAAAGGTAAGAAAGAGGCTTCGCTTCGTCTAGGGCAGCCCAGTTTCTCTCCATTGTTTAAAATTTTGTTAAAATCTCCTATCATACACCAGCTTTCTTTCTGTTAAATACCAATACTCACAAGTTTTTCCCAAACAAGAGATCTTGATGTGAACAAAGGGTCACCATAAACACACGATACAAAGAAATTTGTAGAACCAAACTGAACATGGATGTCGAGAAGATGCTTATCCACAAACTGAAAGGTTATATCAACATTGTTTTTCCAAAATAAAGCCAACCCTCCACTCTTTCCTATAGGATTGATAGTAAACACTCTATCATAGCCTAACCATTCCTGAATATCTATCAACACATTACTACTATTCATAGTCTCCATCAGAAACAAAATATCAGGGAAATGTTCTTTACGTATTTCCTTGAGTCTAGGAATATTCAAGTCTTGAGACCGTCCCAAACCTTGACAATTCCAGCTTAGTAAGCTCATTAGATTTTGGATGGTCCCTCAATTGGGACCATCTTAAGATTTGTGGTCTTGGCCACTTTGTGGATATTATTGCCTTCTAAAGAACCTTTTCTTTTGCCTAACAAGATTGTTCCTAAATCTAAAGGTAACTCAGAATTAAGATGAGGATAAGACATGGTAGCATCTCTTCTGAATCCTTTCGTAGTCATATAGAATGGTGATTGCTTCTCCCGAAAGTAAATTTATCACTTTGGAACGTCGAAGAAACTTCAAGACATTAAAGAGAATTTCAGCCCAAACGAAGTCCTTATTCTGAGAAATTGATGGATCATACTCAGCCTGAATGACTGGGCTTGGAAATTCAGCAAAAACCTTGATTGCTTCCTTCGTATGATGATTAACTGGTATGTTTTGAATTTGAACCCAAATTAGAGTTGATTGAAGGTAAGCAGGTGGAGGCTTTTCAACCCATATGTCGAGTAGAATAGACCATTGATTATACGTATGCACTCCCAAATTGAGGATCTTTTCCAAATCTTGTTCATATTTGAAGATGAATTGGAATTTATCTTTGGATAGAGCAACTCCCCTAACCCGATCGTATATTAGCCATTTCCTTGGCATATCGAGGACAATATCCAAGACGTTTTGACAATCCGGATTAAGAAGACGTCCTATTAAACTCATAGAATTTGTATCTTTTGATAAGAATTGAGGCAGGTCCAACAGATTGAACGTTTCATCTGCTTCTTCTAAAGACATGGCTTTGATCAAGTTGTCAATTGAATGTCTCTTTGGAAATAAATTAATATTCTATAAATTAATAAATTTTATTGGCGTTGAATTAAAAAAGGGAAAAATGCCAAAAAAAACCCGAAGTTATTTTTATTTGGACGTTTAATACCCAATTGTTTTGGATTGGAATAAAAATGCATCAAATAATAAAAACGTGTCATTTAAAATCTAAAACAATAAGTGCTATTATTTTCATACCTACGATTTTACAACAAAATCAAAATTCCAATTTTATCCTGATTATTTAATTAATTATTAATAAAAAATTATCCGTTTTCTATTAACTATGTCAAACCGGAAGTTAACCCCGGTTATCTCTCTTCTTCCTTCTCCTCTCTCTAATTGGCGTCGCCCCCGTTATCTCTCTTCTTCCTTTTCCTCTCTCTAATTGTCGTCGCTCCTCCTCTTATTCATCACCACCGCCTCAAGAAATGTCTTGCTCAAGACAAAGAAATTAAGAAACAATCTGTTTCTTTCTTCCTGATCTCCTTTCATCTCTTCTCCCTACGAACTCCTTCTTCCAAAACTTCACTCTCAAAAACTGCGACCAAGTTGAGTACTTTCACCCTTACATCATCACTCATACCCATCTCTCTCCCACAAATCTGCTTTCAACGCCGACATCACCATCAACAAAACCGCAGCCAAAAACGCAAGAATCTGCCAAGAACCATAAACATAAACTCAAGAAGCTTCGTAAGCGACGAGGTTTCTAAGAACTGTTTCTGTGTTGATGTGTCTAGGTTTATTACAGGGAGGTGAAACTGACCCGAGTTTGAATTGAATGAAACCGTTTAAACGTGACCGTTCGTTGTTGATTTGAATCTAACTCCGGCTTTGTGGAGATCTGAGACTGATGGGATTGCAAGCTCTTCTACAAGAGGAGGCTTTTCGATATCCGGATCCGAAACCGATGTTCCTGTTGTTGCTGCCTCGTGTTCTTGTCTTGTGAAGAGATAATCAGCAGAAAGTTTCATAGCCATGAAGCTTTGATATGATATGATTCTCCACCGGAATCTCAAGATTACATCCGCAGTTTGAGACGCGAAAACCCTTTTGAATTGATGCTTAATCTCTCTCAGAAACCTGATTGCTCTGTTTCCGCCATTGTCGTTTACTCTGTTTTCTTCATCTTCTTCTTCCTCGAGTTCTTCTTCGATTCTCGGAACGATCATCTGATAAAAGAAATCTAAGATATGATTATACTCATGAAACTGAGCCTTTAAAATCTCATCATCTTCACCGATCAATCTGATCAAAGACGACGTCTCTTCAATCAATTGTGGTGGTGGGTTTTCGAATCAATCCTGGTTTTTGGGAATGATCGGAGCAACGACGATTAGAGAGGAGGAATAAGAGATATAACCGGTTTAACTTCTGGTTTGACATGGTTAACAGAAATCCGAGAATTTTTATATTAAAAATTGATAATTAATTAGATAACCAGGGTAAAATTGGAATTTTGATTTTATTAAAATCGTAGGTATGAAAATAACAATACTTATTGCTTTGGGTTTTAAATGACATGTTTTTATTATTTGATGTATTTTTATTCCAATCCAAAACAATTGGGTATTAAAAGTCCAAATAAAAATAACTTCGGGTTTTTTTGGCATTTTTTCCTTTGAAAAAAGTAACAACATTTAATAAGATAATAATTTTTTGAAATCCTCATGTAAAATATGACCCTAATTTTATCATCAATTTATAATCATATAAATTTAAATATATATATATATATATATATGCTGATATAATAGTGTATACTGTAAAATTTCGAATTTTCTCCTAGAATACATATTTATAAAGTAATTGTTATGTTGTATTTTCAAACTATAATAATAGAAAATACTCTATAACATGTCAAAAAAATAGCAAAATTTTTTTAAAAGTTTTCACTTTTTAGATATGCATCATTTTCTTTTTTATAGTTTTATAGTCTATTAAAATAAGATGATTGAAAATATTATTCATAAATTTGAACTTATTTATTTCATGTGTATAAGTAAATTTGTTTATAGTATTTGTAATTTATTGTCAATAATATTTTCTAAATATTACAAATTCAATTCTAAAACCAGAAATTAATAACATCCAAAAGTCTAATCTCATTATGCTAAAAAAGTCCCAATTCATAATTTTTAAGAATTTAAACAACTAAAATATATATCTATAAATTAATAATTATTAATTTACTAATTTACACTATATAATTATTAATAATAATTAATTTACACTATAAAATAATAAATAATATTTTAGAGATAAATTAATACTACTATAAATTAAGAAAATGTCATGGTCTCATCATTATTAATTTACCGCGATTTTATTGTTTGATACTACTTGGAATTTTTTTTTAATTAAAAAAAAAGTTATCCGAGAGGTTTTCTATGCCTCAAGACTAATATTTGGGACCAAGGAAAACAATGTTTACACTCGTTCATTAGAACTAATATTACTCGAATTCTCGTGGCCAATGCTACTTGAATTTAGGTGGCAAGATTTAGCTTCTTTTACCATTGGACCAAGGTAACTTGGTGGTCTACTTTGAATGTTTTTGTAGTCTTAGATGTTGAATCGGTTGAACGAATTAATTCTATAGACTTTTAGTTGTGTTTTTTAAATCATGTATCCTAATCTTCGTAGAATTTAGAATTAAATATTAAATTTCTTACATGACAAGGTTAAGCAAAATTTGTAAAATTTGTTTAGTTGTGCTAAACATGTACGACTTCTAGCCTTATCAAGGCTTTGTTAGCCTAATCAAGACTCAGTTAGTTTTTATCAAGACTATCCTGGAATATCCGCATGTTTTTTTCTAACTTTGGAATGATGTCAAAGCTTTCTTCTTTCCTTTTCTCAACTTGTCTTTGGTTTAAATATTTATATTGATCTCGTAGAAACCTGCAAAGTTTATATAAGTGCCAATGGCTGTCACGTGCTGATATGATCAACATTTGGTTGGCTTTCATGTAATCCAAGTGAATCCATGCTAAGTATAGTCAATCCCCATGATATAGAAAATATTTGAAATCCCTATCGAAACAATCTACAACATTAGTTAGACAGGTAAAGTTTATCCCCTAAAAATGGCCATTGAAATAAATTAAGGTGTTTTTGGTATCACATGACAGAAAGTAAAATATCTTACTCTTTGTGTACTGGTATAAAAGCATAAGCCTTTTTGAATAAATCAGTACTTTTCCACCACTTCCTAATTAAACTTGTCAAAAGTTGTCGCACTCACGCCTTTCCCCTATTTTGTAAGGACATAGAGAAACGGGACATAAATAATGTGAATCATAGAAGTAGAAGTGCAAGTAAAATAATCTTGAAAGGATAACATTGTATAGGTCAGTGAGTTTCTTGTAGAAATGGGTGGAAAAGAAATGATGGTCATCAAAGTTTTTTCTATTCGATGAAAGGGTGCCTTGCTACAAAAACCTAGACAAATTAGGTAACAACCCGCACTTATGCGCGGAATAAATCAATTTAAATAAAATTATCAGGAGTAAAATTATAATTATTGAATTAATATAAATTTTTGTCAAACGTAGTTTATAATTAAAGTATTTTTAATTCAAGTATTGATATTATATTATTATTTATGGCAACATGTCTTTTCTTCAATTTATTGAAACAGGACAAATGATTAAATAAATAAAAAGATATTTTTAAAATTTTGGAAATTTTCAGTGTAATATGCTTTTACATAAAATGTAAAGATATGAGTACTGTTAAGTTCAAATTTTTATTTTAATTTGCTGATTTTTTTGTTACATTCATTTCTTTTTTTTAGTTTTTGGGAAAAAATTTTGGTATATTATTTGATGAATAACTATTTTTACTAATAAAATTAGATGTTACATTTTAAAAAAATTTTAAAAGTACACATTAACAAAATTTAGTACAGGTTAAAAAAAGAAAAATGTAACAATATTTATTCTTATTATTTTTTGGTTAAACATATAATGGCATGTATTGTAAATAGTACAAGGATTTAACTCGCGGTACACCGAGGGCAATATTTTTAATTTTAAAATTTTAAAATTTATATTGTATTTATTTGTTATTTTATTATTATTTTATTAATTTTAAAAATATAAATTTTACAGGTATTTGATATAAGTATTCAAAGTATAGGATTTTTGTAGTGTTTTCAAGGTTTTAAGTTTTAACCCGTGTGGTATATGTATAGTATAGTAATACATTTATCTCCTGGTACACATCTAAAAGTGTTTAAAAAAAATCAATTCCACTTAACTCTCTATATGGGATTAATGCCAACCCGTCTCACCAAAATCAAAATAAGTTTTTGCGAAAAAATAATAATCAAAATAAGTTTTTGCGTAAAAAAAAATCAAAATAATCAAACATACCGTGTAACCATGTCTTTTTTGACTGATGTTTGGATTTTCATTCCCTGAAATGATTAAAGCAGCATAATAAGATTCATGTGAATAATAAAAGAGAATATATGGAAATTATGTTTTTGTGTGATTCTTACAGTGCCAAGATCAGCTCCAGGATTTCCGCAGTGCTGCTTGTGTATTGACGCCACAAGTGAAGGACTTTCACTTGCACCCTCCATGCCGTCTTGTAAGGGCGGACATCTCTCAAAAAAACAAATGTTGCAGCCATTTCTCTTTTAGATATGAGGTTGTAGGTTTTGGTTATAGATGTTTTGTATAGTTTTTGAAGTTGATATTTATATATCTAAATATGCTTGATGAGGAAGGAGTCTTTTATCGAGACCAATAAAAGCAAAATTTAATTGTATTCCGTTTTTAGTTGTTTATATTATTACCAAACAATATTCAGTTTCTAAATAAAATATATACTGAATTAAATGTATGTTTTCTTGCTAAAGTTAAATATTTGTGAATATTGGTTTTCAAATCATTCTAAAATTGGATTTTCGGTTTAGGAAATTTATTAATGTTAATATAATTATGAAGATTGTAAACTTTTTTTATGGAAAATATGTTGTATGTCATTTAAATTTGAGAGATTATAGCATCTATAAAAATAGTTTTGGAGATGTAATGGGTTAAAACTTTAGTGGGTAGAGTTGTTTTTGGAAAAATCGGAATGTATAGATGTTGTTAAGATTTTATGGCAATAAATGTAACAAATGTTGGTCAATTTAAGAAAGTTTAGTATTTGAGTTTCTCTGCAATGTTATTTATGGAATTATTTTAGGGGTTAATGTTGTAAATAAAACAAATTAAATAACCAAAACTTCAAGAGCATAACACAAAATGTACTTCAAAAATAATAATATAGATTACCAAATAGGGGTAAATTGCTAAAAAATGTCTGGAGCTCCCCAGCAACGACATCTCAGCATTTTTCTCAAAGTGCTTCCCATATAGGGATAGAACTTTAAAGGAAAGCTTTCACCAAATTGAGAGATCTGGAATTTAAGTATATTGATGATGAATATTGTTTTTTTCGGTTGATGAATATTGTTGATGATTTCGTTCGGTTCGTATCTAAGTTTTGATTAATCCGAACTGAAACGAAAATATCCAAATTGGCAACCTCTAGTTCTTAGTCCAATTTAACTTTTGCCATAGACACTTTTGTTTGAATTTAACGTATCATCCGGTCTGTGGTTAAAGTAAATGATTGAATCTGATTAACTTGATAGAATGTGTGAAAACTAAAATGAGAATTAACACTTATAAGAGAGAAGCTGCATATATATACATGGGGAGTGTCACGAAACTGTCTTTTGTTCTCTCAAAACTAAACTTCAAGAACAGCCAACACAAAACAGACAAAGACACTATCCAATAAATAACAACTCTAATCCCGAGAGCCTTTTTTATCACTCCGGAACATAAAAATCAAACCTGACATCAACAGAACCATCACGAGTGTCTTTGTATTCCACGTTGGTTATGGTTCCAGCCTCGTCCACGTCTTGGTACTCTGGTTTCACCCTCCTAACAGGCACCGTGACTGAGTAAACGGTCCCGAGGTCACCGTCCGTGGAGACATTCAGCTGAACTTTATCCTCTGATTCTATCTCTACGAAATCAGACAGTGCGTGGATAATGTTGTTGACGATTTTCCTTTTAGCTTCATCACTAACGTCACACCTGTCTGAGAAGAGAATCATCTTGAGCCGCTGCTTTGCGATTCTTGCGTTGGAGCTTCTTCTTGAAGCTGGCGATGGGAATATTACTTTCCAAGCTATGTTTAACCGGTCAAAGAAACTCATGTTGATGGCGTTCAAGAGAAAGCTCTCTATCTCTTGCTCAGCTGGGCTTGGTCCTAGTTCATAGCCTCCCGTGTTCCTTGCAAGTACCTTCACATGACCACGTGCGTTTTCACGGCTGATCGCCACTCCGGGAAATTTCTGAGCTTCCAAACTGTTTACCCCAATGCTTATGAAACCCGTGGAATCAACCTGCAAAATTTACATCCATCAGCAGCAAAAAGAGACTGTAATTTCAGACTAGATGCATATTCAAAACTCAGTTATTATAGTCCTAAATCTATAGGTTAAGAAGCAACTATAACATCAAGCTCATATATAAACTTAATAAAATGGTTTTGTAACAAAAGAGAAAAACTTCAGGTCACAGGACCATGTAACAGCTCCATATATCTAACAGTAGACCAGTACAGTCTCAGTAATTCAAGGCACCACTACCATGATTAAAGAACCTTATCTACCAAACACATCTAATATGGCCTTCACTAGCAATTTACTTACAAGTGCCAAAGTAAAAAATCA
Organism: Camelina sativa; assembly: GCF_030686135.1. Taxonomy (NCBI): domain Eukaryota; kingdom Viridiplantae; phylum Streptophyta; class Magnoliopsida; order Brassicales; family Brassicaceae; genus Camelina; species Camelina sativa. The sequence continues at coordinate 21,768,342 of NC_141886.1, read as the reverse complement.
AAAAAACCTAGGATGATGAACTTTATAGAGCTCGTAAAATAGCAGCCAGCGACTAAACCCATTTAGCTAAACCAAATCTAGAGCTAGAGAGACATTGTGAATTTGTTCAGCTATAAAAGACGCATTTCAGATTCTTCCTAAACCCACACAACCATAGAAACGAAAGATCGAAGCTGCTAATCTAATTTCTAATGACAAATTACACGAAATCGGAACATTGGGTCGCGAATTTTGAATCAAACCCCAGATCCTATATTGCGGAGAAAGAGAAAATTATAAGAGTAAAATCGGACCTTGGAAGAAGAAGAAGGTAACGAGAGGCGATTAGGATGGTGATGATGATAAGGAGATACTAAGGTAGCAGAGAACCTCAGAGTCCCAGAAGACATCGCCATTACCGAGAAGAGAAGAAAAGAGTTCAATTGCTCGCTCGCCGGAGATGCGAATCTTTTCGTTTTCGTCCTCAGTTAAAAGAGACGAAATGGGAAAAACGCCGTCGTTTATAGCCCCCTCGTTTACACGCTGTCGTTTTGAGGTTAATGTGAATCTATATATATAAATTATACTTTTCGTCACTCGTGTTGCTCCACATCAGCAATTCATTCTTTAATTTTTTGGACTCATTTTAAACTCAAATGTTCTACTTTTTATTTCTAATTTCTATTTTTGACAAAAAAAAAAATCACAAATAATCCTTCAACACTCATACCAATCTATATTAATAAAAAGTAGAAACTATAAGCTCCTAAGGCCGTCCACATAAGATTTTAAACAACCAATATAAATTTGACATATCACTTATTAACATTTTATACAATTTCCAGAATTTTCTATATTAAGAATTATTTTACACAACCTATCATGATTTGACATGTCATTCATTAACATTTATTAAATTTATAGAATTTTTTGTCATTCATTAACATTTTTTAAATTTACTGAATTTTTGAGAAAAAGAAAATTTTAAATTTATGTAAATCAAATAACTAAGCACAATATCCCACATCGGCTAGAAATTTTTTAGACAATGGTTCAGAACCAGTATAAATAAAATTAATATGCTTCTAACAAAGAAATGAGCAGGAAAACTTGATTTATCAAGTGTCCAAGTTTAAAAGTTTTATTTGGTTTGATCTGGTTTTTTATTTGATCAAATTAAAACTTTAAACAGTTTCAAAAAAATATTATAATATTGAAAAAATTTAAAAGTTTAAATATTATAAATATTGAAACTTTTAAAAGTTCTTAGCTTTTAAAAAGTTTTTAAATATTATAAGTTTTAAATTTAAAAAGTTTAAAATATTATAAATATTGAAAATTTTTAAAAGGTTCAAATTTTATATTTCGAAACCTTTTAAAAGTTTAAAATATTATAAATATTGATGCAAAACAAAATTATCTTATTTATCTACATTTGTGTTTTTAATTTCTTATGAGCTGTAAAACATATTTTTGCGTATGATTTTATAGATGAGTTGATATTTTTTCATTAATTTTTTATTTTTGGGTCTAAGGAAGAAGGATTGACATCGCAAGACCTTAATTTGATGTTTGACTCAAATTTTGAGGTTTAAAGAAGAAAGATGGACGACAAACACACATGTTTTATTAGCTATACATAGGCATGACCACGGTTATTGTTGTCACGGTTAAATTTTATTAACCATCGGTTATGGTTAGAAATTTTTGTAACCTTAACCAAAACCGTTTAACAAACGGTTAAACGGTTATATTTAAATACGGTTACGGTTCAAGCGGTTACTGTTATATATGGTTCAGTTATTTGATAATATGATACGGTTGATATTATTTGATGATATAATATAATTGATATTATTTATTTATAATTAATATGTTCTTATAGTGTACTCATATTTCTATATATCATATGATTCATATTAAATAAATAATTATTAGTATATTTTATTATGTTTTTAAAATATTATAAACCAAGTAAGGGTTTTGGTTTGAGAAGTTTCTAAACGTGTGGATCTAAAACCAAATAAGTATATGGATAAAATTGTCAATAATTTGGTGCATGTGTTGACTATGCTGGTAATCATGAACACAAATTTTATGAGAAAAGAAATGATTTTGTTCTTGGAGTTTGATGGGTTAACAAGTTGTGTGGTTGTCTAAAAAAATGTTTTTCGGTGGAAGAATGTGAAGAAGTTGACGAGGAAGAAGAAGAAAAAGAGTATAGCGAAGAACCAAACGGTGAAAGTTACGATGACAATTAACACAAAATTTGACAATGAAAATGACAAGAAAGAATATGAACAATAAGAAAACATTAAATAAAAACACGAAAACATAGGTGGTAGCGATTAATTAAATATGAAAACGAGTTAAATTCATGATTATAAAATTGTTTCGTTTTTCTTGTGGTCAAATAAAATGGTTTAGGATATGTGAGGTCATCAGTTTGATTTGTCTCGCCTGGACGTCAAGTTAAATTTATGATATTTTTATCATATTTGATTTTATAACACAACTGATTTTTATATTTCAAAAAATTGTGTATCTGAAATTTAATTTTTTTTCCTTAGTACTAATTTTAATTTTTTTTTATGAGATAATATTTTATTACTGTAATCAATCATATATAATTTTTATCAAAATATATTAAATAAACCCACGCGTAGCGTGGGTTCAAAACCTAGTATATTAAAAAGGCCCACATTATTAACAACAACATCTAGATCCATGAATAAAGACAAAAAAATTGTTAACAAAAACATTTAGGTTAGTGTAATCTGTTATACAAATTAAAGGTGGTTTCATTAAAACACTAAAAAAAATTTACCTACAAAAACATTTTTTCTGAAAATTACTTCATTTTAATACATTATAATAATTAAAAATATTTAGGACAAAAAATAGAGCAAAGGGTTAATTCGGAGACTATCAACAACTTCAAGATAGTATATGTCTTAAATTTTTAAAGTATAGACCAACAAGTTCATAATAAATTTAAAACAGAATTAAAATTTTTTTTTAGATCTAGCCACACAACAAAATTACTCACACAATGGATAATAAACAAAAATGCCAGTAAACACAATTACTCAAACAATAATATAATAAAATAATGAGTAAGAGAGGTAATGGCAATACTACATAAAACTTCAATATAAAACACATAATTAACCAACAATAAAGACAAACTAACAATTAAGCCATAATACCAAAACATAACTCCAACGCACGTCAACATTATAAAGTACATGAAAAATTATGACCAAAACAATTCAGAAAAACATACAAAAAATGTACCAAGTAAAACCATACACCCTAGAAGAACTCTAAAATGAAATCCTCAGAGATATAATGGCACGAGTTGCTCACGTTTCCCGCAAAAACGTAAGACATATATTGGAAGCATCACCACCACTTGCAAAGGCAGTCCGAGACAATTGAGTATACAAGAATATCAACTTAAGGTTGCAAAGTATGAATCTATTATCAACAATAAATAGAGACAAAGAACTTCATGGAGAAATACCTCGCAAGTCAAAATGTGGAGACACACTACATAAAACGAATTCAAGAATATTTTCACAAAAACATTCAGGATTGGAATATTTACGAACAACAGTAGTATTTAACTTTACAAAATTGTAATGTTCTGCAGAGGCAATATTGTGGACGGAAAACTCTAGTTAGAGAAGCTGGGCTGGAAACAAAGCAAAACAAAGACCGATCAATGCTAGAAAAAGACAAACAATCATTACATGGAGTGAGGGTAACAAAAATACAACTCTATTACGCTACTTTGGCGGTTCGATCAACCATCATGTGCAACCATCAGATGCAATAACTATTTCAAAAATTTTAATTATATTATAATTAATATTACAAAACTACCCAACTTAAAAAAAAATAACAACCAAACCAATAAATCACAAAATAACAACAAAAATTAAATAACGAACAAAATAAAAATAAATAGTTAATAAAACTTCCGCGCGTACAATATAATTATAATATTTTAACTAGAAAATTACAAAGACGACATCGTTTCAATTTTATTAAAACACTGTCGTTTTAAATTGTGGAACTGTGGTCACCGGCGGCGAGAACCCGAGGCTACTTCGGAAATCAGAAGCCAAAATCTCCAATATAAATTGAAATCAAAATTAACAACAAAGCCGAGTGGTTTTTTTGGGGCAGACGAGAAAGAAAAAAAATTATTCAATTTTTGATTGATTTGAATGGGTAGATGGAGAGCAGTAGCTCTGCTCCTTCGTAATCAAATTCTCAGTTCTTCAAAGAGACTAGTAGACATTTCTTCTCCATGTGTTTCGAGACACCAGGCGCTTGGTGTGTTAGCAACTTCTCGTTTCCGATACTTGTCGTCGTTCCCTTCTCCGATTTCGATTTACAACAACGACGCTGATTCTGCGTCAAATGATGGGTATCAAAACTATGAATTCGGAACAGAGGAAGAGGATGAACAAGGGAAGATCCCTATCAAAGCTTATTTTCTCAGTACTAGGTATGTTTTTTTTTGCTTATTGCATTGTTGGATTGTAATAAAACTATTTGGACTTGTTAAAGTTTTGATTTTGGACTCTTGATGGTTTTGAAAGTTCAAGTTTTTTTGTTTGTGTGTGTGTGTGTGTGGCAGTATTGATTTGAAGGGAATGCAAGCTGACAACTTATGCAATGTTGTTCCTCCTACCTCACGTTCTACCAATTCTATTGCCCTCAAATTTTCTGATTTTCCTTCTGGTATCCATGTAAGATTTATTGATTTACTCAGTAGAATTGCAGCATTCCATTGATTACCTTATAATAGTGGTTTAGAAACCCCAAAAAGAGAAACACTATGTTGATCTTGTGTTTACCTTCTTTCACAGACTCTGGATGAGAGGGAGAGTGTAAGCAACTGCCGGTTCATGATTGTCTTTCAATACGGTTCTGCTATTCTTTTTAATATTGATGACAACGACGTTGAGCGTTATCTTGACATTGTTCGTAGACATTCTTCTGGATTGCTTACAAATATGAGAAAAGATGGTCAGTGCTCCTGTCTTACTTACTACTTCTTTTGAGTTTTTTCAGAGTACTTAAAACCATAGCTTTACTTCATTAAATGTCAGGTTTTGCTAATGACTGATCTTTTGTTGTGTTAGATTATGCTGTGAAGGAGAAGCCTTTGTTGACTGAGGAAATGAAAGGTGGCCCTGACTACATCGTTCTCAGAACGTTGGATACTAATAGCATCCGTATCATTGGGAGTGTGCTCGGGCAGAGTATTGCGTTGGATTACTTTGTTTCTCAGGTAACTTGTTCCGTTTCAGTGCCCTCAATCGATACAAGTATATGTCTGTTTTATACATAGAGTCACAGATGAGAGAGTATGGAAAGACTGTAAGAAACTGGTCTATGATATTTTGGAAGTTTGAGATTTCAATTACCTCAGGTAGACAAGTTGGTGGAAGAGTTTGCTGATATAAACCGTGCGATGGAGAAAACAGGAACTTTCACAATGACCAGGAAAAAGCTCTTCCAACTTGTAGGGAAGGCGAATTCTAATCTAGCCGACGTGATTCTCAAAGTTGGTTTGTTTGAGAGGTATTCTATTGAAATCATTTTCACATTCTTATGTTGTTTTCTATGATCTCTTTACTCTTACAAAAATCGGAGTTCTTGATTTTGGAAGTATGTTTACTCTGAAGTCTGAAATCTCGTGGAAACAATGTCTGTAGTATATAAGTTAAACTCATCTGTTCTCGTGTTCTCATAGATCTGAAATTGCTTGGAGAGAGGCTAGATATGCTCAGATATACGAGTACCTAAGAGAAGATTACGAGGTCACTCAGAGATTTGGGGATCTAGACTATAAGCTAAAGTTTATAGAGGTATTTACTAGTTGATTTTGTTTCTTGATAAACAATAGTCATGTTTTTGTTTGTCTAATATAACTTTTTTCTCTATTCATCTGCAGCACAACATTCATTTCCTCCATCTGGTGATGCAGAACCGACGATCAGACCTTTTAGAATGGTGCATTATCGTATTACTGGTTATTGAAAACGCAATAGGCATTTACGAGATTGTTCGAGAATCAGGAGTTGCACTCTGATGCTACAAACGTACACATCATTGTAGAGAACTCAAATTCTGTGAACCAAGTTCATTTCTTTTGTTCTTTAGTTTACATCTGTAATAAAAATTAACTTCACTCGCTAGCTTGTGTCGTCAACACAAGGTTTTTGGGAAATTAGGATCAATACAAATGTTATGCTTCCTTCTTCGAAAACATTAATCCAGCCTTCTAAGCAAGTACTCAATTTGGACTTCCTTTGTGAGGGGCATGATCCTTTCTCCATAGAGTTTTGCAACTAAGCTAGGTTGGATTTTGTAGGAAGGATCAGCTCCAGTTTCTGGATCGTTGATCGTTATGTCTTGACCGAAAATTCTGGCTTTGATCTCAACTCTCTTCTTGACTACTTCTTCAACATTTTCATACGTTAGAAGTCGCATCAGCTGTGTCCGGTCCTGGAAAGACACAAACCAGTTTGTGACAAAAGAAGATGCAGATACTGCATAAAGAAAGGGTATTTAGCATGAAACAAAATGAGAGTACTTGTTCTCGGATAGCTGTTTCGTAGGCAGCAGGATTTTCACGGAACTTGGCCTCAGCAACAAATTTACCAAAGTGAATTCTCTTTGAAAGTATCTGCAAGGACAGCCAAATGAGACTTTATGTTCATTTCAAGTCTTCTAATTTAGCCATTTGTAATGATGATGCATGCCAAGCTTCTTGCCTGCAAACACATTGTGTCACAGAGAGCAGCTGAACCACAATTACCATCATCCCCAGGCTTGACCAATCTGGGAAGAAGGTGTTTGAAATACATATTCCACACCTTCTTGTTGATGTTTATCGAATCAGCGCAATGATGCAAAACCTGGTTTAGTCGCAAAACAGAAGAGAAATGTTTTGTTAACTTAAAGAAAAAAAGTTCCTCATCCTTCTACTCAGGGGAGTAAGTCTAGTTGTTTACGTATACACGGTCTACTTTGGACACTATCAATTATATTTGTGAATTCGTTCTGATGAAACCTTTATAGGCCAAGATTCACCTGTGGATATTGAATCGGTGGAATGATAGGCTCTGGCAAGCATTGTGGGAAAAAAGGATGCTCATCAGGACTCTTGTACCTGTCCACCTAACTTCAAGCAAACAAATCATCAACAAAGAGACAGACTTTGAAAAAATTATGAACTAAATTTCAAGATTTGCTGGATTAAAGTTTTCGACCTTTGCGTGGAGCATTTCAGTTTCTCTGACCATAAACTCGACCAAAGATCCTTGAAACCCTTCCATAGTAAAAGCATCCTCGTCATACGTATCAGGGTTGTAGCGATACTGAGCTCGTTCAAGAAGATTAAAGATAATGCTGTCCTCTTGGCGAATCAAAGAGTGTCTTATGCTGTCAAGTGTCAAATACTCACTCTCATCTACCCGTAGTAGCCCTCTCGAGTATCTGTAACAAAAATAAAGCCAAATCACATCAATACCGTATAAAACCCATAAATCAACTTCAGCTAAAACACATTAAGCATCAAGAAGTCGATCATTCTACTGCATAAGATTCATACGAAAACAAGAGACACTAGAAAGATTTGACACGAAATTACGAATCCTTAAATCAATGGCGTACAATACAAAGGGGCTGGTCTCTTTCTCGTAAGAGAGAAAGAAACATTACCGGATCGGAGAAGCTGCAGAGAGACGGAGAGAGAGAGACTCAGGCACACCAAACCTCGATTTACCGCTCCAGTTGGGTAATAATAATCGCGAGACAGGGCTTAAAGAAGAAGTCGCAAGATTGAGGCTTGGGGGATTGGGAAACGCGGGTTTGAGTAGCATAGCTTCCATCGGAGATTAGGAACAGGAGAATCAATCGAAAGGACGAAGATATCTGAGGAAAGGTGGAGGAGACAGAGACAAGAGAGTGGGAGAAAGAAAAGGACAGAGGAGAGATTCGGCGGAGTGAAGAGCGGATAGAGACCCACAAAACACACACTGATAAAAATGAAATCACTTCTTTCCTTTTTTTTTTTTTTTTTTTTTTACTAATCAAATCCGTTACACAATTTTATCTGGATCACGTGTTTTTTTTTGTTTTTCTACAATTTTTTTTGTTTTTTGTTGGTCTCGATATGTTTTCTAGAATTATGTTACCAATCATAATTAATTAATAAAAATGTGGTTTTGCTCTATGACTTTATTCTAATTAGCCCTGGTTTATGAAAGATTTATTTCTAACAACATTTTGGTGGCTCATGAAATGGTTCATAGTTTTAATGCTCATCCGACTATTTCTTCATAATTCATGACAGTGAAATCAAATATGTCTAAAGTCTTTGACAAAGTAGAATAAAGCTATTTAAGATCCCTTCTTGGAGTTTTGAGATTTCATGAAAAATAGATTAATTTGGTCTTGTTATGTGTATCTTCAGTCACATAATAATCTATTCTGATAAATGATCAACCCTTTGGAATTGTCACTCCACAAAGAGGACTCAGACAGGGAGATCCTCTATCTCCCTTTCTTTTAGTCCTTCCTATGCACATAAAGCTTTTTTCATTTTCTCAACTCTACACAATCGACTGGACTCATTAATGGTATTCAATTCCATGATGGAGGTCCTACAATTTATCATCTTTTATTCGCAGATGATAGCTTCTTTGTGTGTAAGGCCAACAAAGATCATAGTTTGGTGCTATAGAAGATCCTTTACGATTATGGCAAGGCTATTGGCCAAACAATAAACCTCAAAAAGTCCTTAATCACTTTTGGGAAAAAAATCTATAGATCCATAAACAAAAAAATCAAGACTACTCTTCTAATACAAAATGAGGGTGGAGCAGGTACTTACCTAGGTCTCCTAGAGTATTTCAGTAGCTCCAAGATTCAAATGTTGGATTCATTAAAGATATGTTAAAAGCCAAACTCTCTGGCTGGTACGCTAGGTCCTTATCTCAAGGAGGAAAGGAGATTTTGTTGAAATCAGTAGTTTTAGTTATGCCAGTCTTTGCCGTGTCGTGTTTTAAATTGCCAAAAACAACCTGCTCCAACCTTTCTAGTGTAATGGCACAATTTTGGTGGAACTCCTTTGAGCACAACCGAAAAATCCAGTGGCAAAGTTAGGAAAGAATGTGTCTTCCAAAATCTCATGGGGACTTAGGCTTCACAGATATCGGACTTTGAGTAAGTTAATTTTTTAGAGGTTTATAGTTGAAGATCCTTCTGCGAACAAAGGAGCTGCTCTCATTGCAAAAAACGTCACTTTGGATTGCCGTTTGCAATCTTATGTTGCGATTAGTTATCCTTCTTGGCTTACTATTTTCTTTGAGAATGAGAGGGTTTGATCTTTTATGGGATTAGTAAAGGCGATCAGTCAACCTTTCTTTTGTTTTTTTGGTACAAGCCCACTTCCTTAGGGGTGCTAAGTTTAGATCTATCTTGACATGTCTATTTATAAAGGCTTAGAGTATCTCCAATAACCCTTCAAACCTTCAAATTTTGAGGGATTTTAAATTCCAACAACCCCTTAAACCCTCAAATTTTTAGGGGTTGAACAGTGAACTTTCAAATTTTCTGGTGCATTATCGAGACCCTCAAAATCTTTCACATATTTCATTTAAGTCTTTATAATTTATATATCTTACAAATCATTCTATTAAATTTAATTGTTTGAAAGATATCTATATAAATTAAAAACATACTAAATTAAAATTGAAATTATTGATATATGAAAGATATACCATTTAAAAACAATTTTTTTACAACAATAACATTAATTATATTTTTTTAAGACACACTAATTAATCATATATATAAGCATTATGGAAAATAAATATATTGAGTAATTTTAAATCATGTAATTTTATTTTATGTTTTTTCAAAAAATTATATATTAGTTTGGGTTATCAGATAAGGTTTTGTATTTATTAATATTGTTTGATATAATTTTTTTAATTGTATGTTTTATATTTATATATGAAAGTTTTATCATTATAACTAATTATTAGTAATATTGTGGACTATAATGTAAATATAAAAAATTTTAAAAATGAATTTGAGGGTGTACCATTGGAGTAAGTGACCCTCGAACTTATATTTTGAAGGGTTTATTCCCTTAATACGAAGGTGATTGTTGAAGATGCTAAAAAAAGTCAACTTTCCTTTTATAATATAATTAAGGGTCAATTTGCCTAATAACCAAAATCATAAATCAAATTAAGTAAATAGTATATAATTTGAAAAAATTAGGAAAAAAGGATAAAGGTAGACAAAATTACTATCTTAGTGTTTTGATAGTAAAGGTAATAGTGAAGGGTGGAGGTGTTCCGGCGACCGGAGACAGTGGTCCGGTGACCGGTGGCGGCGGTCCGGTGGCTGTGGTACGGTGACTGTAGCGGTGGTCCAACGATCAGTGTCAACGGTCCGGCGACCGTGGCAACGGTCTGGCGACCGGTAACGATGGTCCCGCGATAGTGTCAATGGCTGAAGATTCATCATCCGGCGGTTAGATGTGGTGGTAAAAGGATGAGGGTGGTGGTGGTAAAAGGGTGAAGGTTGTTGTGGTGGTAAGGGTAATGATAATATAGTATATAGTATAGTTTACATAGGAAATATAATAGGTATATGGTTAGTGCGGTTAGAAAATTAATTTTTGTTTTTTTGGTTAGCTTTGCCAATTCCGCTAAAATAAATTCCATAGAAAATACATCTTACTCTTTAAGCCAATATAGCAAGATATTCAGAAAGTAGTGGAAATTTTACTTTTAGCCAGTTTAACTAAACATGTTCGTCTCGAATTTTTCAACTTTTTAACATTATGCCACCTGTGTGTGATTTTCATGTGGTTACCATTTTTTAGTCTTGATTTGTAAAAAAAGCTCTGAGATTACACCAAAATACATACGATTTCGGTTACAACTACCAAACTCAATAACTTTTACATTTAGATGTTAAGCATAAAAAACAAAAATACATCATGCGTGATAAGTCATTTGCAGAAAATAACAAAAGCTGCAAGAAGACAAAGTGATTATTTAAAAGTGATTTTATAACCAAGTACATAATTATTATGCTTGGCAGATGTGAAAAAAGAAAAAAAAAATCGTATTGGTCTCAGTTCACTATTAATTAATAAAGCAAGTAGGTAACTTTGCTTAGATCTAATCAGAAACATCGAAAAAGATTTGATCAGATCATTGTACTTGTGGTTTACTAAAAACGCACTTAATTCTTCTTTATCTCTTTACTTGTTTCTCCACTGCTAGATCTTAGCCAATCTTAATATATATATGTATATTTTTTTTGGTGATTTAACATTATTCCGTTTGTTAGATACAATAAAATTTTGTACTTAGAAAAGGTTTGGTCCTTGTGGATTATTAAATTCAAACGGTTTGTTAACGTGTTAATAATGCATAAACACGTTACCGTTAATGTTTAATTGTATATAGTATATGCTTTATTAAAATCTTTGTTTGGGCAACCAGTGGTTTGTACAACTGGTACGTGGGTTTTAAATAATCATAAACATTCCAAGTTGACTTACATACATCGGTCGATAAATAATACAAACTATATAGATAACAAAAAAACAAATGTAACATCTTTATATTGAATGATATCTTCAAAAGCCAACAATACTACGACACGTAACGAAATTGGTAAGAAAAATATGCTTCCTAGGAAGAATGGCAAATTTTGTAATAATCTTTAAAACAAAGCCTTTGTTGTTAATGATTTTTTTTTGTTTAAGTAGAGAAATTAAACCAATCAGAGACGAACAGAAGAAACAAAAACAACAAAAGTGTACAAAAACCAATCCCAAAAACGTAATTATCTTCAAAGTTAAGGTTATTTTTTAAATCTTGAACCTCAAAGATGCGTCAGACGACAATGGGACCACCCTCTTTCATGGCTTTTTTCAATCTAACCTAATTTATATACATTAAACAATTTGATGATGATGCTTCGTTTAGAAATTAACTTGAGTTATCTCATCAAACTTGTGATTCAGGGTAACTTATTTGGTCATAATCTTTATCAAGTGTCTTAGCTTTTTTTTTATTTATTATAAATGTTCTTTGATTTTAAGCTGATTTTTTTTTTTGGATTTTGCCGTCATTGCTCTATTTATCTATATCAATTCTTACTCCATTTAGGAGAGATGTTAACTAAAATAATTAATCTTTGTTTTAGTGTGCATGAAGACAAAGCATAGATAGATCAAATTTACCAATCTTTCTATATTTACGCTATTTAATTAATTAGCCAATATAATGTATATGAATCTTTTTTGTATAGTTATGTTTGAAAGAAAGACGAAGCTTCTCGATCTTAATATTCTGAAGAAAAAAAATTTATACATATGAATGGAAAAATATATATATATATATATGCTATAAAAATAGGAGAAGTCATGGGAGGATATTATGATTTCTATACAGAAACAGTTTTCTCAACCAAGAGGAACTGAAGCAAATTACTTTGTCTAATTTATGGATTAAAACTGAACATAAAAAATAATAAAAACTTAACGTTAACGACAAATGGAGACGTAAACTGGATCTACACATGTTCCATCTTTCATCATGTTGTTAAAGTAAGTACAAATATGCTTTTAATTACCTTTTTAGGAACACATTTAAGTAAAATAATATCTTTTTTTTTTACTAGTTTTTTTTAATTAACGTCGTAGCTCTTCTCCATATTAAAATTAGCGACGTCCGAGGGTTAAAAAAGCACAAGGAGAGAATCTAGGGTGTAAAATTATGTTTAATATCTTCAAATTTATGTTGGTAAATATATTAAAAAATTATGTTAATCTGAAATACCCAAAGCAAACTTACACAGCTTGGAAATTGATTCGCCGAGTCTATTTGAACGTTTCTTAGGTCAAAGATGGAAGATTCCGACCATCCCCTAGCTATATAATTTTTTTGATACATTTAATAAAAAAAAAGATATAGTCAAAGCTACTGAAAACAACATTAGCAATTAACACGACTTAACAACAAACAAACATTGGTTTAGATATTAAAACCTGATGTGAAAAAAAAATATATTAAAACCTGATTTGGTATTATTTTTTTTTTCTTTTTAACTGCAAGTGTGTGAAATGGAACAAAATCTAATATAATTATTCATGATATAACAAAAAATCTACAACCCCAAATGTAAATAAACTAAACTGTAAAAAAAATTTATACATTATACTATATATGATGACAAATGAAAAATACAGGAACAATATAATTTAGTTGCCTTTAACTAAAAAAACAATAATTAATTGCATTAAAAACTTATGAGAAAAAGGCACTTTAATAGTAATAATGAAACGTTAAAAGTAAAAAAAAAAAAAAAAAAAGAGAGAGATGGTGACAAAAATATATCGAGTCTCTCTCTCTCTCTCTCTGCTTCTGTTGTTTGTTTATAGAAGAAGCGTCGTTTCGTTTTTTATTTTATTTATTTATTTTTATTTTTTAATTTATGGGATCTCCCTCTCTCTCTTTTTCTCTCTCTACACCGAACTATATTATTCTCTCTCTTCAAAGCGAAAACACCAAATCCGATAAAATAAAAATAAGTAAAAGAAGGGAATATAAATAAAAGCTCTTAATTCTTTTTTATTAATTTTTATTTTTTTTTGGCTTTCTTCTTCTCCTTTTTTTTAAGAATCAGAAGAGAAGAGAGTAGTAACAGACAGATAGAGATATCTAGAGAGAGAGAGAGTTGGCCCAGCAGCACAGCAGCGGATCGACGACGACGATGAAGAGACGATGATCATCTGATTCTCTCCTAAAGCTTTCTTCTCTCTTCTCTCCTCCTTATTTTTAGTATTTTCCTCAGGAATACATTTTTTTTTTTTTTTGGTTTATATATATATATATATATATCTCCCTGTCTCTCTCTATCTCTCATTTGTACTATAATTTTGGTCGCCGATTTGGGAGTGAGTGTAAAACATCTTTCTCTCTCTCTCTGTTTCTTATGAGCGATTGAGATTAGAGAGAGGATTTGGTTATCTCACAGGTGAATCATAAATCTCTCTTATCTTATGATTTTTTATTATTTATTTTAATTTTAGTTATTATTCTCTTGAGCTTAGTTTCTCATAAATTTAGAATGATGAGTTTTTTTTTAAATTGATGATCTCTGCTTTTTTTTTTGTTTACTGTTCATTCATCGTACTTTTATGTTTTTTTTTTTTTCTGTCAGATTTTTGTTTCAAAGATCGCTTTAGATTTTAGCTTCATCACCTCTAATGGTGGCTCCAATTTTCTGGGAAATTTCTTTACCTAATTTATTTTTGAGCTTAACTTTTTAGCTCTCAGATGTTATAGTTTTATGCTCTGATTTAATAATTGCTATGATAAAAAAAATCTTAGTATATAATCTGATAATGTCGTCGTCGGTGACTTTTGTTTTGGAATTTGTGATCATGCTGTTTTAAAGTATATAATTGATTTTTTTTTTAAATCTATTGGCTAAATACAGTATTTGTAAATCTTTTTGTTTTATATATGGAGGAATGGGAGAAACAGTTCATTGTGAAAGCTTCTTACCCTCCTCCTCAATGAGGAGGGATTTAACTCAAGATTCAAACACTTCTTGTACCTATTCTACTTTTTTTGCTCGAGACCCAAAAAACAACTTGCCTTATGGTGGCCACCATTTTCATCATAATGCTGCTTTCTCTGCCAGAGCTGTAGCTGCTACAGATTCTTCTTCTTACTCTGATTTTTTGAAACACACCATGCTTCAACACGAAGCCGTTTTCAAGAATCAGGTATCTTAATCTCTCTAATCATATATGCTCGAAATGTTTTATTTTTTTATGTGTGCTAATCTAATTATGATTGGTCTTCTTTGTGCAGGTTTGTGAGCTTCATCGTTTGTATAGAACACAGAAGAGTTTGATGGATGAAGTAAAAGGAAAGACTTTTATTGATCTTATGAGTTTTTCTGAGCGTACACCCGAAAGTGCCATTAAACCAGAGCTACCTGGGTTTCTTTTGGGGAGTGATGAAGGTAGCAGCTCTCAAGTTTGCAATGCTCCTAGTTCAAAGGACGGGGAGGAGGTGTTTGAGGTTAGACCTGTCAAGGTTAGAAGAACAGTGATTGATCTTCAACTCCCTCCTTACGAGCAGTCCAAAACAGAAGAAGAGGAGGAAGTTGAAGAAAAGCTGTTTTTCGAACGAGGGAGTGCTTCTCATCATCTCAACGACTCTTCTGGATCTTCTTTGTTAATGAAGAATCGAAATGGGTTAGCTGACTTGAACGAGCCACTCCAGTGCCAAGAATCAGTACCTGTCTCTTCTTTCTCCAGGGACTTGTATTCTTCTCTTTATGGAAGAAACATTCCAAATGTTCAAGGCCAGCCGTTGGATAAAAATACAAGTCAAAATGGTTGGATGGTTCTTGAAGCAGGTGAGATTTTTCATTTTCATTTGGTTTCTATACTGTTTTATGCCTTCTGCTCCATTTTTATGTGGGGAAGTTTTGGCAAAGAGTTCTTATGATGACATTGAATGTCTTTTGCTCATTGATTGGTTTGTGGATTGTGTTCTGATACAGTAGCTTTTTTTATTTGTAAGTCTCTGATGTTTTTCTATGGCTGCATGGTTATAGGTCTTGGCAAAAGCGTTCCACGAGACAAGTTATGTGTGCCTTCCCATTCCGTACAAGGTCTTTCAAACAGTGCATTTCAACCTCTGGGATACCCTTCAACTGATCAGCGGGAGTTGTCGGGCGAAAGAGCATCTTTTGAATGGGAAGCTCGTCAAAGGAATCCTGAAGTTTCTTATGATAGCTATGTGGAACCAAGTGTGGCGTCAAATGCTCCAAGCTTTAATCATGGCTACCACCCTGAATCTGTCAGACCTTGGAGCCATTGGATTTCATCATGGGAGAACCGAAGTAGCTGCTCAGTTCAGAAACCCGTGCCACTTCAGACGAATCCATTCTTGAATTTTAATACACAACCAAGAGCAGATGCGAGTTCTGAGATGAGAAGCCGTGATTTTAACCAAGTCTTTTCTTCAGGGTCGAAGGAAACTGCCTTTAATTTTCCATCAGGAAACTCTAACTATCTTAACAACGGACCAAAAGGGGATGTTACAAATGGTTCTTTCAGTGAGGCTGTGAAGCATCGGAGTCTTGACAACCCTCAAGGACCAAAAAACCAGGAGTGCTTTGCTGGGTTGCCCTGGATAAAACCTAAGCCCCAAAACAAAAATGGAATGACCAATGGTGGTTTGGATTTGAATGTGTCTGCAAATCAATTCATGGATGGATGTGATGTGGGTGACAGCTTAGATAATGTATATCCTCACAATGGTTTGAGGTCTGTTTCATGTTCTAATGGCGCCAACTTGGGACATGTTAAAATGGCCGAGTCACAGAGTAGTAGAAAGATATTTGGTGTCCCGATCCCTCCGAAGCATTCTATTTGTGAGGAGCACCCTTTCCTTATTCCTTCTTCTGCCTCTATCACTAATCAACCCAAGAAAGTTAACACCTTAGTGAAGAGAAACCTCGATATCAACCTGCCATGTGAAGCCTCAGTTTCTGAAGCTGTCATCGTGGACAATGAAAAAGGTAAAAAAGCTGCCACTTACAGGCAGCATATTGACTTGAATTTCTGTGCTAACGAGGATGAAGATTCCAGCTTGTGTTCTACTCCAAGAGTGGAAACAAAAGCAACTACTTTGATAGATTTGGAAGCTCCCCCGAATCTTGAGAGTGCAGAAGAAGGGGAGAAAATTCCAGAGAAGAGAAGTGAAGACACTTGGGGATCTGAAGCTGGAGATTCAGTAGATGAATTCAGTAAGGCAGCTGCAGAAGCTATAGTCACCATCTCACTGTCTCACCATTGGCCCAATACTGATGAAGCTGCTTCCTCTTCGACCGATGCAGTTGCCAAGGACCCGCTCTCTTGGTTTGTGAACACAATAGCTTCTTGTGGGAATGATTTAGAGAAAAGGATTGCTTGTTTGGAAGCCAGAGATTGTGAAGGCTGCCGTGAAGAATGTTCTTCAGGGGAGTTTGATTATTTCGAGACAATGACTCTGAACTTACCCCAGACCAAAGAAGAAGACTACATGCCAAAGCCTTTGGTCCCAGAATATCTAAAATTCGATGAGACCGGTTGTATGGGTATCACAGCTAACCGGCCAAGAAGAGGACAAGCAAGACGGGGAAGACCAAGGCGGGATTTCCAAAGGGATATTCTCCCAGGGCTTGCTTCTCTGTCCAGGCTTGAAGTAACCGAAGATCTTCATATGTTTGAGGGACTTATGAAAGCCACATGCTACAACTGGAACTCAGGAGTGGCCCGAAGGAGCTCAAACCGAGGTGGATCTAGCCGAGGAAGAAAACGACTGGTCAACAACTTTGACAGAGCTCCGGTTTGCTCGTCTTTGGCACAGCCAGTTAATAACAACAGTGTACAAATGGTGGGATTGGAAGAGAGGAGCCTTACTGGATGGGGAACTGCAACTCGAAGGCCAAGAAGACAAAGATGCCCTGCAAGTACTCCCCCAACTGTGATCTTGACGTAAAGTATTATTTTACTATTTGAGAAACATTGTAGAGGGAAAGAAACAGAGAAAGTAACAATGGAGAAAACAGAGTCAGCGATGGATGTTTTATTATTCTAAATCACCCCATGTATGTTTGGTTGGTTATTACAAAATTTGCATCTCTGTTTTCTATTGGCTCAAAAACAATATGTATATTCTTACATGGCTCTAACTAATAAATGATGTTAAGAATCTATGACATGTTCTTATTCGTCGATCTGTAAATAGTCTGCATCAAGAGTTATATTCTGGAGACTCCCGAGAAACTTGTAGATTTCCTCTGTTTGGAAACAGGGTTCTTCCCCAGCTCCAAATCTGAAAACTTTTTTATCAATCTCAATTGCGCTGTACCCAGGAACTTTCTTGAGATTCAAACTCTTCATAGCCCTTCTCATTCTCTTGAATTCTTCCCATTCCCCTTCTTCACCATATACATTGGACAAGAGAGTATAATATCCTGTATCGTCCGTAACAATATCAGAAAGGTCATTTTTTATGGCTTTGACGATATCCATTCTCTGATGGATTCTGCATCCATTGACCAGAGAACCCCAAACGCTAGCATCAACTAGGAAAGGCATATCCTTGATGGTTCTATATGCTTCTTCGAGTTCACCAGAACGGCTCAACAGGTCGATGAAACAGGCGAAATGCTCTGAGTTTGGTAAGAGGCCAAAAGTTTTCATCAAGTTAAAGTAGAACCTCCCTTCTTCAGCGGAACCAGAGTGACCACAAGCAGAGAGAATGTTCATGAAGACAACTTCGTTAGGTTCCGTTCCCGATCCTACCATTTGATTGAACGTAGATATTGCAGATCCTACCCGTCCGTGCATTCCATAGGCATTAATCATACTACTCCATGACACAATGCTCCTACTCGACATGGTTCTGAAGACTGTTTCAGCTGCGTTGAGATCTCCACATTTGGCATACATGTCGATTAGAGCTGTATCAGTGAAAAGATCCTTTAAACCGCAAAGAATGAGCTTGTGATGAACCCATTTCCCTTTATCCAGTAAACCTATGCTTGAGCACGCTTGAATGACCGCCAAAAATGTAACTTCATTCATATCTAGACAGTTACGATACATATAGTCAAAGAGGTTAATTGCCTCCAAGGAGCTACCATTCTGTGAAAACCCGCAGAGCATTGAGTTCCATGTCACAACGCTCTTATACCTTATTTGATCAAATACCATGCATGCTGAATTTACAAATCCGCTTTTAGAGTACATGTCTATCACCGAGTTCTGCACAAACTCATCCGAAACATCAGTCCTTATAACATGTCCATGAATCTGTTTCCCTAGCGGAACTAAACCAGTATCCTCGCATGCAGAGATTGTGCTTGCCAAAGTGAATGAATCAGGTTTTATTCCCCGAGTCACCATCTGTCTGAACAAGCACAATGCCTCAATCAACATACCTTTGTGTGCATATAGAGATATAAGCGAGTTCCATGACACAATATTGTTATCTCCAACCACACGTAAAACTGTCTCACAGTTTCTTAGTCTCCCGCATCCAGCGTACAGTTCAATTAAGGCCGGAGAAAGCGACTCATAATTAGGATCCAGCTCTCGTCTAACTGCAAAACCATGTACCGACTTACCTTCTCTAATCAACCCAACCAATCCACAAGAGCTCAAAACGCTGTAAAGGGTAATCAAATTCGGCTCAGTTCCAGACTTCAACATCTCACTGAAACTTCTCAATGCCTTTTCAGAGAGGTCCCCCCGGTTGTAACTAGAAATCATTGCAGTCCACGAAACAGCATTCTTCTTGACAATCTTCTCAAAGATCTTCTCCGAACTAAGCAAATCCCCGCACTTACTGTACATTGTAAGCAGAGAGTTGCAAAGCATTTCATCAAAATCAAACCTTTTTCTCGTTATCTGGCCATGAACTGATCTAGCGATCCTCAAGCATCCAAGCTCAGCGCATCCTTCAACAATGCTGATCATCGTCACAGCATCAGGCTCAACACCATCATCCACCATGCATTTAAACATCCTCAACGCTTCTTCTACCTCGCCATTCTCAAGACAGCTAGAAACAAGTGTACTCCAAGCGACAAGATCTCTCACGAGCATTCCATCGAACACCTTCTCTGCGTCACTTAAATTCCCCGCTTGGCCATACATACACAAAAGAGACGTCTCTATCACAGCGTCGTCGTCTACACCGCTCTTAATAATCCTCCCGTGAACTTTCTTACCAACACCCAGATGCTCCCTCGAACCCGCACAAGCTCTCAAAACAGAAGGAAACACGAACTTGCTTATCTGGGTCTTCTCCAAAACCAACCTATGGTACAAATCAATGGCGGCGTCGAGTAAATGACACCAAACGTTGCATTTGATGAGAACGCCATACATGAATGAATCAGGGTAAGGAAAAGCTTCGAAGACTAGCCTAGACGAGTCTGGAGAACCCATGAAAGCGTATGATTCTATGAGCTTTGTCACAGGAAGAGGGTCACGACGGAGACGACCAGTGACGAGGAGACGAGCATGAAGCTGACTTACTGATCTCAAATTCGAACATGATCTAAACAATGGCATGTACTGCGTCATCTTCAGCTTATCAAGAACAAGAACATTAACAAACAGAGAAAAAAGGAGAAGTCTTTGGCTTATTTTTTTTTGTATGTTCTGCTTATAAACAAGATTCAAAACATATATTACATTAGGGGAAGACTTTATTATCATCAAGACAAAAAGGGTAGCTAACAATCTGAGGAGATAAACATGAAAGAATGAAGAAATATTTGCACAAGCAAACACATACAAAGATGTAACTACTGGATAAAGTAAGGAAACTGTTCTTGATTTTGGGACGATGTTTTTTTTGGTTCATGGCCGTTGATAGACGTATTTTGTTCTTGGATCAACTATTAGACCTTTTCCTCCGTTAACTTCAAGATCATGCCTGTAAAATTTCACACAACAACACTCGGTGGTTAAATCAAAACCAGAACTGAACAAACACTTTCGGAGAGTGAAGGGTAGAGTAAACTTACTGGAAAACAAAGTCTGGGATTGTTAGCTGCTCACGAGGAACATATCTGAACAGTTGCAGAAGTCGGTCTGCATATACTACTTTCTTCCAGACCTTATCGGATTTTTTCGGAATGGAAACAAGGGAAAAGACAAGAGTAAATTAGAGACTTCTTTAGAATGAGTTGGTTTTTTTGGGAGAAAAGCTGGGACTTTACCACATTATCAACTAACACTTGCATAGCTAAGATTGTAGCCTTCAAGTGGAAAGTTGGATGGAGAACGTAGATTGCCTGGACGAAGCAGAAATGATCATGATTAAGACGAGGAGGAACCTTCACTAATGAGAATTGAACTGAGTAGGTGTCAATTTCATACCTGAAGGTTACGTTGGTGTTTGCGACCAAGTATTTGTTCTAATCTTTTCATCCATCCTAAATCTGGTTGTCTGTTTATTCACATGGAAAAATCAGACCCGTAAAAGAGCAAAAATGTTATTGAACTTTTTTACGCACAAGGGTCTTTTTCCACTAAAACAGACTAAGAACCAACTTACACTTGCAAGGACGCTGCGGAATGGAAATAGACAATCGAGTAAGGTTTTTGTATCACTGGTTCAAATTCCTGTAAATTTGCACAAATTTCAGTATCGTCAGACACCATATAAAGTAAAAAAAAATCAATACAAGATGGTTTCAGAGACTGTGTTTTAGTGAGTTGGAGAACCATCGAGGTATGCGATTTTGTGCTTACCTTTATAACATAAAGCACAAAACGCTCCAGATCAAGACATCGCAGCAAAAAGTGAGCTCCTACAACAACCATTACTGGATGACCCTCGGTGTCAACACCACCACGGTAGCTGAAGAAAAATAAAAGAGAGGGCTCTGTCAATATCTATTCCATTATACATTGGCTCAAGGACATATAAAGTGAACTTATGCAAGGCAAAGCGAGAGAAAAAATCCAAGGACATAGAAACCATACACAATTTTCATCTCTGCAATTTCAGAAAGGTTGAGAGAATTAGCTTTCGCTAGGTATCGAGAATGAAGTGAATATTCCTCTGCAGCAGACAGAGGGGGTCCTCCTAGATCACCAAATCCTAGTAATTTAACAAAATTGAATCCACTTTGTGCTTGTGCAGTCTTCTCCCATTGTTCTTTGCGTCTTTCATCTGGATCTTTAATCAAGGACATAAAGGCCGGATCCAAATACGAATCAAGATGATTCGAGTTCCTGAAATCATACGGCTATCAATAGAGTGAAAGTACTAAGACAACTAAATGACAAGACTGTA
This sequence comes from Camelina sativa, assembly GCF_030686135.1. Classification (NCBI taxonomy): domain Eukaryota; kingdom Viridiplantae; phylum Streptophyta; class Magnoliopsida; order Brassicales; family Brassicaceae; genus Camelina; species Camelina sativa. The sequence continues at coordinate 21,746,416 of NC_141886.1, read as the reverse complement.
GCCGTCAGAGATCACCAACCTGCGTAACAAAGTAAGATCAGTAGTAGGGCGCTCGAGTGGAGTTGGAAAAGATCTGGGTGAAGGTTTATTTGGCAGCGTCTGTATTCTGATCTTACGTTCGTCTATGACCGTATCACCATTTTCATCGCCAACATCAGCCGGGAGCTTTAATATGGCAACCTCTTCCTCATGTTCATCTCGGGGAAAGTAAAGTGGAAGTAATCTATATTTAGAGAGTCAAATGTTAGCAACTGTCGACAATGCTTTTGCATCACATAACTATAAGCAACTAAGGTATGTGTAAATAATAGCCACCAGTTAGTACATGCTACGGTCTTTGCGTAAATAATTCTAAACGCAATGGTTCTTAAAAATGAAAATGAGCAATCATTTACTAGGATAGCACAATATAAGTAAAGGTTCTCGCAAACCAGTTGCAGAAAATTTTAGATACCTTTTGTATATCTCCGTATCCGAGGATGTGGTGGTGCAGAAAACAACAGCACTAATTTTATCCTTTTGCTTCTCTAGAAAGCGGCGTACAGTTCCTAAAAATCGCACAACACACGAGTCGGAAACTCAAAAGTCACTCATTGAAAGAAAAGAGACTGTTCACGGAAAGAAGAACTATCTTACTTATGGCAACATGAGCAGCTGGTTCACGGGGATAGTTTTTGGCCTCTGTGTATATACAGCCCATAGCTATACTGCGATGTTGTATGCAAACCAAAACAAGTTCTTGAGTTTAGGAAATAAATAAATCACAAAATGACTAAAGAATCTGATTGTTGCAAATAGAATAAGGAAAAACTGGAATTTTACTTCACACACCTTTGAAGCCCACTATCTATGAGAAGCTCCAGACAAGATCTATAGCAGTGACTTAGAGCATTCTCAGCAGCTGTATGATACTTTACTGCATACTTGGGGCCTACTGTATGGATAACCCTCCTGAACAAGAAACAAAAAAAAAAACATTTTTTGGAGTGGAGGATTAATTAAGGCATAAACCTTTTCCGCAGTCCAAATTAAAGTCGCACCGAATGTTTGATATTTAAGAGATAACATGATGTACTATTCACACAACATGAAATTACTGTAAACCGTCAACAAGGGAGAAGCTCTATCATAGGGACAAGGATAGTTAAAAGATCGAGCAGAGACAGATTCAAGGAGCAATTTTTTTTTTTTTTTTAGTCCTCTAGGTAAATAATGAATTTATCTTAAATCTTCTTCATCACCAATTACCTCGCTGGTAGATCATAGGCATTTGTTACTTTCGCCATCCCTGTCCTGACTCCACCCTGTAACGAAAAAAAAAAATAAGAGAAAAATCATCTTTCACGCAACCATCTAAAAGACGATACATAATATAATGCCTTTTTCATTAACATATATAATGTTCTTGTTCTAGAAATTAGTGAAAGAAAGTGTTTGTACCAACGTAGCACATTGTTCGGCAAGGCCAGGTCCAGCAGCCACATATAGACCAGGACTGCTATGTGCCTCATCCAACTTCTGTCCTCCAATTCCAAGAAAATCAACCATATCAAAAAGACACACATTACTTGCCTACAAGCGAAGCTAATTTCATGATCACACCTTACCTCATTTGTCGAATTCACAACAGCATCAACCTCAAGGTTCCATGGTTCTCCTCTCCAAAGGTAAATTCTGGAGTTAATCTCGTGATCTACAGGAAACTTAGATACCATCCCATTCCCACTACTTCCTGCTTCAGAAGACGAAGCCAAAGGATTTGCGTAACGCGGATTAGAATTGGCTGGATCTCCTGTTTCACCTTCCAAAGATGACCTCTGCTCAACATCACTCCACCGGGGGATTTGATCCAAAGTCACAACGTAATCACCACTCTCTGTTGGAGTTCCTCCACGAGGTGTTGTCGCCGTGGGAATGGCCTGGTACATCATCGCAGATCACACAGAAACCACCCTAATTGCCTCCTCCACCCTCAATAAAAAGGGTTTGCACAAGACTTTGTATGTTCCTAATCAAAAACAAGTAACAATGAACAAACATTTACATGAAATTAGATTCAGCAAGTTGGGAAATTTACAATGACCAAGTAAAATTACGTATACAATCATCGGAATTAGATAAACAGATCGTACTAATGCAATCAAAAAAACCTAATAAATTCAAAATCAATCCAATCCCAAGTAACAAAACTACAAGAGAGTGTTAGAAAAACAATTAAAGATCAAAACTTTCAGATAATTCTAATCTAAATCATTGATCTTTTTCCCACAAAATCGAAAAAAACGAAACCGAGAGGTCGTGAGGTCGAGGATTCATTCACCTGAAATTGGTGAAACTGATTTAGGAGAAAACGAATCGGAAAATATACCCTAATCTGAATTCAACTTCATGTCGTCGTCGCTAGAAGAGAAACCAAATTCAACAACTGTGGATTTAGATGGATCGATGATGATGAGGTTAGTGGAAGAAGAAGAAGAAAACATCAAAACCAGCTACGAAATTGAGTTGTCGTTTAAGCGAATATACCTTCAAAAGCCACTAGGACCCTCTCACTCATCAAGAAGGTTTTGAGATAAATAATAATAATAAAATATTACTCCCAAGTCCCAAGTCAGAGCCGTTTAAAACCGTCACGGTCACGGGAGCTCACGCCGATGGCACGTGCAGATCTGACGACGTCGTTTTTCGTCTAATGCTCCGGTGTCTTCTTTTGCGTTTCGCCATTAAAATAGAAAAAATAAAGCATTACGGTGGATCAACGAAGGAGAGAAAGAGAGAGGCTTTTCTTCTTCTTCTTCTTCTCCTCTTCCCCTTCTCCGATCTTTTCTATTTAATGCATCTGCGTATTCTAATTCGAACGATTTAACGGTAAGTTAAAGTTCAATCGTTTGTAACGTTTCCATGTATTAAGGAACATCAAAAAAAATCGAATTTTTAAAACCTAGATTGATCTGTTTTGATCTATGGCGTCTTCTGCATCTGATTGCCATGCGATTTTTTTTTTTTTTTTTTGTTCTTCATTGTTCTGATCTATATCATGTTTCAATTGTTCATGTCCCCGTAACTTAGATTTTTTCTAAAGTTGGTTCCTTTAATTCGGAAACAGCTTTGAGAATTTAGGTAATGCTCATCTGTTGAAAAAATAGAATAATGCTGCTGCACGGACATATACGTGGATTTGGATATTCAATGTTAATTCTGAAAGTGTGGTACTTTTTCGTATATGCTGTTTGCTAAACTAGCTATGATTCTTCCAGGTTGGTAAGAAATGATGGGTATTGGTCAAAGAAGCTCCTTTCGATTTGGGAGGGTTACTGGGTAATGTTTGGTACAGTGGCTCAGTTTTATAAGTTTGATCAAAAAATGTGGAGCTTTGCATCGAATGTTATTGGGAGTATGGGGCTTAAAAAGTCTCCTAACGATACAGCTCAGGCCTCCTCGCAATGCTCGGATGACGAGGTTTCGAATGTTAGCAGGGATGAAGAAGGATTAGAATGTCCTATTTGTTGGGAATCTTTCAACATTGTTGAGAATGTTCCTTATGTGTTATGGTGTGGTCATACTCTTTGCCAGAATTGTGTGTTTGGGCTTCAGTCTGCTATCTTGAGACTTTCGAGTCAAGATATCAGGATTCCATTCTTCGTCTCGTGCCCGTGGTGTCAGTTGCTGTCATTCAGGATTGTCTATAAGGGCAATCTGAAGTTCCCTCGGAAAAATTTCTTCCTTCTCTGGATGGTTGAGAGTCTGAATGGTGACAGGACAAGTCAAGGTTCCTTGGTCAGTGATAATCAGCAATCTGTTTTGACTCCGAGGTGTGGTAGCATGCCATTGGGAAACCACAGCAGCAACAACAGTTTGATTGCGACGCCCTTATTGCGTAACCAGTCTACAGAACGTTTGCCACAACATGACCATAGTAGCCAACCAAGCAGACAACACTTCTCTTTTCACAAATCTCTTGATTTCTTCATCTCTTTCACTTCCAAGTTTCCATTTGTGATCATCTTCCTTCTGATCGTATTCTTTGCTATACCTGGTAGCCTCATCATTCTTGCACTTTACTTCCTCCTCACAATACTTTTCGCTGTTCCAGCTGGTTTGGTTCTATATTTTGCTTACCCTATTCTAGAAAGGTTGGTAAATGAAATAACATCATCATGAGATTGGTGCTGAACTCATAACTCATATTATCGGTTGCTCGGCCCATTCTGAGTGTTTTGTAGTTTACAATGGAACCCTTTTTTTAGCATTTGGAGTCTTTTGATGGTCAGAACTCAGAAGAAGCTTTCTTGATTTGTGGTAGTTTTGCACCTTTTTAAAATAATATATTTATTGTAAGCTTGAGCATTGTATTTTGTGATTTTGAACTCTTGGTTCTAATATTGTTGTGAAACTGTCTAAAGTTTTGGTTTGCAGATTTGTGCTCATAATGGCTCACATGAGTGGTATCTCTCTTATACTCTTATAGCTAAACAACTTATATTTGTGTCTGCATTTTACATGTTTGACCATTGTTATCAGCAGTTAAGAATGTTTGCTTTACATTTCCTGCAACTTGCAGTATTCAGAGACATGTAGAGGGGTTCCTTCCAGTTGTTCTCATGAGGTTTGCTTTCGCCTTAACCTTCAACTCTTCTTTCATTCGACTCTCATAGGCATGTGCTCTTGCACTCGCGACGATCATCTCAATGCGTTCATTGTCATCTCTGAACCTCTCTATCGCCTTCAACTTTGTTTTTTCTACACCTCTCTACACATTCAAAACATCGATTAGATCTTTAGTTTTTGCAAGAATAAGTTTTTGAAACCAAATGAAAGAGATTAAAAGGAAAAGACACCTCTGTTCTATGAAGCTTTCTCTTTGCCTTTTTCCTCTTTTTATCTTCCCATGAGACAATCTTCTCGCTTAGCTTCTCATACCTGCAAATCTTAACCCATAAGGCTCTTAGCAACGATTTAAACAGGACCTTGAAGAAAGAAAAACAAAACACACACTTCATTCTTGTTTTTACTATCTCTGTTTCCTTCCATTGATCCACCGCAGCTGCCACAGGTACAGGTTTTGCTCGTTGCTCCCTGGTTTCATTCCTAACGATACTGTTTGTTCAGAATCAAATCTTGAAATTTTGGATAGTACAATCAACTAATAATATATAGATCGATAGATATGACATTTAGAGGTAAGGAAGGTGTAGTTTGTGAAAGGCTGCTTAAGCAATACCTTTCCCTTAAATTCAAGTCAGAAGGCTTAGGGTCTCTCTCACAAAGGGTTTCTACTTTATAAGATCCCTTAGTAAGTCAAAGAGATTACCCAAATAAGATAGATTCCTTGTCTCCAAAAAGAAGTTTATGTGGGTTTCTTAAGAAATTCTTGTATATTCTATGGGATTTTCCTACTCAAAGCCAAGACTTTGTCTAAAGACCATTTAAAATTAATTTTCGCTAAAAAAATTAACACCATAACAACCTCACCAAACCTAACACAGAGAACTTCGTTTAAGCACAGGCTGGAGGCTGGAGCATCGAAGTCTTTAAGGAAGACAAATACGATAGAATCTTGCTTGCGTGGACAAGTCAACCAACCCTAACGCCTTTCCAATAAGGAAAACGACGTCACTCTGAATATCCGTCCATGGGAGTCAAAGTGATACTCTAGCATACTTCTCCATGTATAGACAAATTGATGACTACAAGCGTGACTCCTGGATGTTGCCGTGCACAGTGAGCGTAGATGTGTAGATAAGGACTTGTATTGTGAATGGCTTAAAGCACTCTTGAGCCCCATAAGACGATAACATAGTAGTCAGGGTTTGGGATGTAAGAGGTTGTGTTTAAAAGAGCATAGTTTCCACCAAACAAGTGCTACTGTTTGATGCTGTTAATGAAAGTCACCAGTACAATAGCTTTATTGAGGGTACAAAGAGGAACCTAGATCATCACCTTTGTAGCCCCTTCTTGCTTTCCAGTTTCAATCTATATTCCTATATATATCCCTGCACAAGTTTGTAACGGCCGGATGAAAATTATTTTATCGGCAATCAAAATTTTCATCATATCAAATTGAGAAGGCCCATATAAATCATAAAGCCCGTCCTTATTTAATACTCCAAACCGAAGAGAGAGAGAGATACGGCTCCCAAATTAATGGAACTCATGTGTTTCTCTTGGTTTCTCAAATCTCAACCTTTAAGCCTGTCTCAATCACACCAAAGTATGGAGACCTGTTTTACTAATAACTTTTTGTTGATGCTCTAGTTCCGCAATCGATAAGCCCAAAAACAAGCGATAAACTATTTCCAAGCTTGTTTCTGCTCTAGTTCCACAATCGATAAGCCCAAAAACAAGCGTGGAAATAGTACTAGTTATGCTCATAAACGTAGTTGTAGTTGCACACATTACAAAAATATCAAGAAAGTAACTAAAAAGAACAAAGATTTACAAGAAAAAACTAAGAAGAACCCTAGCTCGCTCGCTCGCTCGTTTCTTCAACAAGAAGGCTTTCATCAGTTGTGAAGTGGATTTGGACCGGAGGGGACGAGTCTTTTCTCTACGCCGTACCTTTGGTCAATCTCCGACGGAGGAGGCGGAGAAGAGAAAAGAGGTTGTCGACTGCTTCTATGGATTCTTTCGAGCTCAATGCACATAGAGCGTGCGTATGGACGAGAGAAAGACTCGCATGAACGGTGAGGATATGCGTAGTACGCGTGTTGATGAACCCTTGGAACGGTTCGGTGGGTTCGGTTACTCCAGTTTCCTCCTGCTCTTGCCGTCGTCGTAAGAAGGAAGACGATGATGATGAGGATATTGATCGGGCGGTGCCGGTTAATCATCATCGTTGTAGAGAGAGAGAGAGAGAGCCTTGTTGTGTTGTCCAATAGAGAGAAAGAGCTCTGTTCTTGGAAAAAGAAAGATGTGTGAGTGAGAGAAGTGAAGATATTGGGTGAATTGGAAATTTTAGTGTTCAATGCAACAGCAGAGGAGGATACGTATGGTTTATTATGAGGGAAAAAAATCTAGGTTAAAAATAAGAGGGTGAAAAATTGGGAAAATTGGAAGATGGGTCTATATTGGAAAGTTACATTTTCCATCTTTAACAACAACAACAAAAAAAGTTAGTTACATTTCTCATATCCATAAATGTGAATCCGTGACCTTTGTACATTCCGAACCATAAATTTCCTTTTTTTCTGAAATTGATTTGTTTCAGAACAAAAGTGTGAAACTGTTTTTTATATATGGAAAATACAAGAATGGCCAATAAATTTAACAAGTTTATATTTGTAGCTTGTTTTGAGTGGTTTCGTGATCCTTAAGTTATCTTCACTCTTTAATGTTTTTTGCATAATCTCTTTCTCCACTTAGAGTAAAAAAGCTCTGTTTTATCCCAAGACTCTTTTAAGTAAATGAAATGCTTCGAGATTGTGTCACCAAGACAGTAAAACCCCAAATCTCTATCTGTTCTTTGCAGGGTTTTGCTCTTGTTTGGATCATCAAGATGAAGAAAGAAAATGAACAAAGAGTGATATCTTGAAGCATGCCAAATATTCTCATGTCATGTACTAGTTGACTTCCATAACCTAGAGTCTTAGACTTAATAAAGATTGCTTAGTGGCATCTCAACCTGCAAGATGAAACAGCACAATTCAATCATAAAGCAAAAGGTGTTCAGGAACTTCAGACATTTTTCTCATAATGGTAGTGGCAATGAATGAGCATAGCTGCAGAGAGGGTTCTGAAATTTCCAGTCAGTCAGAGCAGGGTTTCTGGATCTTGTAGGCCCCTAATTAGTACGACCCATTATGATATATAGATTTGGCCCAAATATAAGGGTGATGAAAAGTGAAAACAGTGTTTTGAGTTTGACATAGGTAACTTTTTTTTTGGTTATAGAAAATGGCAATACAGTACTAATAGACAATTATAATAATTTTTGGTTCTGAAGGTTGGTTACACTGGTTATAACTGAATTGTGAAAGTGGAGTGTCAATTTTCGAGGAAGGAGCAAGCGTGGTCGTTTTAAAATCATGGATGGATTCGCACACAAATCTATCTCTCTTTCTCAGATTTTGCAATAATGATTATGATTTCTTGAAAACAGAGAATTCGAATTTATTAGTACTAATGTTAAAAAGACGTAATGATGATTAAGAGAAAAGGCTATTTACGTCAAAATACCATGAAATTTGTGTGATCGAATTCGGGAGTTTGAAGGTTCACCGCTCCTGACCGATGAAGAAGGAAGCCACTTGACTTAGATGTCACTTTATGACTCGATGTTGCACCATGGCCCCCACTTTTGTCGACGCCTTCTGATCTCATTGTTTTATATTGATATACCAGCCTAGTCATTTGTGTTTAAGTGATTAAGATTTAAGACTAGTTATTTTTTAATTAACGGTGTACGTAGTAGATTCCGTGACGAAATTTATTAGACTACACTCTTCGAACTTCATATAAATTTATTTTGGTGATATTTTCGAGAATTTCCCTATAAATTACTACTAAATAAATATGTTAATTTTTGATTTTATAATCGGCTAAAATGAGTAGAAACCACAACAATGTTTGTAAATCATGAAATTCGAGAATTGATGTTAGATATCAAATGTCATCGTGTACGTTCCCACTAGATTTGAGTTTGGACTTTTCTTATTTCTTCCGTTTGCGTAATGGATTCAATCGGTCTAACATCAACTTTTTCAAAAATTAACGGTAAAAATGAATTAAACCTAATGATATATATTGCCTTTGACAAAAACTAACAATACATCGTTATTCTTATGATTATAATTCGTTTAAAGTTGGAAACCATCATTTAAAATGTATATCAAATATCAAAATTACCAATAAGTATATATAGAGTATAATTAAATAGAGATATTAATGTTGATTTTATTTCCAACTTGATTCGCATCCACATTATTGATACCTTTTTAAAATTTCTTTTTGAGAGGACCATATATTATTGAGACTCCCTATTCATAATCCATTATCAATACTGTGCATTATATATATAAATTGGCGTGGATATGTAATATCAAATAAGGGCCTACGAGGCTATAGATGAATTGTGGCAATACAAGTGGATGTGCTTCTTGCGTGTACGCACAAACGATTCTTCGACGTAGATATGCTATAGCGTTCCAATAGCACCCAAATATGGTAAAGAATAATGTTGCTATTTAGAACTTTAGATGAGTATTAATACTTAATTCATTCTTTAATTATATATACTCATATCATGATATATATCCACATATTTTCACAAAAGTGTGTATGGACAAGGTTAACTGTTTTTTCTTTTAATCTATACTTAAAAGTTTAAAAGACACACACACCATGTATTACAGCTGTATCTATATGTTGTTAGCATAGTAGCGTGTGGTACATATGTTACATGTTTTCAACAATATTCTAATAATGGTTAGACATCACCTAGACAAGTGTCTGATTCTAATCCGTTTATTTTACAAAAATAAACTATTAAACTGCTGATTTTTTATATAGACTTTTATACTATACTAGTATATTACAATTTCGAAGTTGTTTAATCTTTTAACAGGAAACGTTTACAAGATTCTTGAAGATATATAGTTTTGCTTTGAGTGCGACCGCAAACGTTTATTTGATGGATTGCAATAATATATGAGAATATAAAATAGTAAGGAATAGGCGAATAACATATGAATATGATTATAAGATAATCATCATGAGGATTAAGAATTTCCACGTGGCCGGTTAATCGTTTGTGGATTACATTGGCTAAGATTCTTGTCATATCCAACACGGACAACACGCATCAGGAACCAATTATTTACTTTCTAACTAATTTTCAATCAAAATTAAAATATATATACTCTCTAACATTTTTAAGTATGTATGTATAGGCCTCTTTCCTCTTCATAGAAAGAAAGAAATAAACTATGCTTTTTTCTCGTCTCATCAAAGACCAATTAAGTCGGTGGTATTTGTAAACTTTCTATTTACCACAAAGCAAAACATGGAATTTCATGGGCTCATATAACAAACTAGGGTTTTGATATAGTTCAGTTCGTCTTTTTTGTTACTTTTCATAGCCCCTCACGGGATAAACAACTGAATTCTTTTTGTTTTGTAGTTATCATATATATAAAAAAACCATTTGTAGTTTAATAAGAAGCACCAAATAAATTGTAGTATTTCGATTGATATATAACCAATAACTACAAAACAAGCAAATTTTTTAATCATTATCGTTATGATCGCTAACGACTATAAAACAAAACAATAACAAACATCTTGCTAATTGTTTGTTTTTTAGTATATATTTCATCTTGAATTTTAATATTGAAGAAGTCTCATTCATGTTTAATACACATAATAGTTTCTTTATAATCGAGAGAAAGAAACAAAAGAGGGTAAGTGAAGAGTAGTAGTAAATGCAAAATCGGACTCTAAAAATAGGCGTCGATCTAGGAGAGGGGAAAAAGTAAGATATACGAGCCCCCACTTCCTCATCTCCTCTACTCACAAGAGCCTCCCGTTCCGTTTCCCTTGACCCCTTTTGACGTTGACGTTCCATTTTTTTTTTCTGTTCGATCTCTCTCTCTCTCTCTCTTGAATTATTATTATTTTTGTGTTTTACGCAATTTCCAATAATTAATAAAAAAATCTCTCGTTTAGACAAAGAAAGAGATAGAGAGAGAGAGAGTCTGATCGGTCCTTGACGAGACAGTGCACTTTAACAACGGGCTTCAAAGTTTTTTTTTCTCACTCTCTCCTCTTCTTTTTCTTTCCTTTCTCTTCCAATCAAGAACAAACCCTAGCTCCTCTCTTTCTTCTTCTCTCTCTCTCCCTCTCTCTATCTTCTTATCAGTACTCTCATCAGATCAATCATCATGAACGATCCTCCTGATCTGAGCAACGACGACTCTGCTGCTTGGAGAGAACTCACTGCTTCGGAATCTGACTTCTTTGACAGAGACACTTCCACTATCCTCTCTGACTTCGGCTGGAACCTCGGCCACTCCTCCGATCATCCTCACAATCTCTCCGATCTTACACCAACCAAGCCCCATCCGAATCATCTACCCTCCACTTCTTCTTGTTCCTCATCCGTAGCCGCCGTTACAGAGGTTTCCACCCCTAATACTAATCCTTCCGCTACCTCGAGCTCAAGTGAGGATCCAGCTGAAAACTCCACCGCCTCAGCGGTCAAAACACCACCGGAGACACCGTGAGTTTTCTTTTTACCGGGACGAGAAACACGTGTGTGTGTGTCTCTTCTTACTTTTGCAGGGGTCCAATCGTAATTTTACTTCATCATCTTAGTATAGTGGTGGTGGGGAGGGGTTTTTTTTTTCCTTGGGGCCAAAGCCAAAAACCCCATATATTAATCTTCTTGAGTCCTTTGTATAGACATCGCAAGAAAGATGATTCGTCCGTACATTAGATATTTGCAGAGGGAGAGTTTAGTAATTATTTAGGATGAATCGTCGGTGGCAGTACTTAGAGGACGAGACAATAATGATGGGGGAATGGGGAGGAACAACACCGCCGCTATTGCGGCTGTGATATTAGCGTGCACTCTACATCTTCTTCTTTTTTTTTTTTTTTCTCCTCGTCCTTTTTCTTTTTTATTATACTAATGTTAGGTCAAAAAGTGTCTCACGTTTTAATGATGTTTACCTCTAGTAAAGTTTTTAAAAAAATCTTTTAAGGTTCTTTGTCTTGGAAATCGTAAAATTATACGGTGATAAATTGATGTGTAGGGTTTTACTTAACTATCGATCGATGAAAATGTTATAGCAATGTAGAGTAATTGGGTTCTTATGATGTTGATAAGTCATGATCACAAGTACCCGTTTTGAACTCAAGTAACGTTTAAGTTAATTCGTGGTTGTTTGACTGTGACAATATTACGATTAGAAACAATGTTTTGTGGGATTTTTTATATAAGTTGACTGCTTGATTAGTTGGTTACTCTGTGATTCTGAGCATGATGATATACTAATCTGCTGGTGTTTTTTTTTTTTTGGGTAGAGTGAAGGAGAAAAAGAAGGCTCAAAAGCGAATTCGTCAACCAAGATTTGCATTCATGACCAAGAGTGATGTGGATAATCTTGAAGATGGTTATCGATGGCGTAAATATGGACAAAAAGCTGTCAAGAATAGCCCATTCCCAAGGTCTTCAATATATCAGCATTTTCAACTCATTGTCTTAATTAGTTTACGGATTTGAAAGCTAATTCAAAGATTTTTCTCATTGTTGTTGTTATATATAGGAGCTACTATAGATGCACAAATAGCAGATGCACGGTAAAGAAGAGAGTGGAGCGGTCATCGGAAGATCCATCGATAGTAATCACAACATACGAAGGACAACATTGCCATCAAACCATTGGATTCCCTCGAGGTGGAATCCTCACTGCACATGACCCTCATAGTTTCACATCTCATCATCATCTCCCTCCTCCATTGCCAAATCCTTATTATTACCAAGAACTCCTTCATCAACTTCATAGAGACAATAATACTCAGTCACCGTGGTTACCCCAATCTACTACTGAAGATGCATCTACACTGTCTAATCCATCAGAGGAAGGCTTACTTGGTGATATTGTACCTCAAACTATGCGCAATCCTTGAGGTAACTTCTTAGATGCCATATATAATTTGTTGTGAATTGTTGTCTTTGTTAGCTAGTGTTCGTCGAAATATAGTCCCTTTTTTTAAAAAAAATGTCTATATAGTCTTAGACTCTTGGTGATCAATTCTATATAGAGATCAAATATTTTATCTTTTCGTTTGCAAGGGTTTAAAAACCTCAAATGGACCACAAAGGCATTAAGGTTTTTTTTTTGTAGTCCGAAACTGAAAATCCACATCATGAAATATCTTAAGTGGGATAAAATTCTCATGCTTTGATAGAAACAAGTCCATCTGATGTAGATGTACTTATGTATATTAGGATCAATATCGTGTTGGTCTAATCATTGATGCGACCCATTATCTCTCTTGTGGAACAATTTGGATCACTTGCTAGATATGTCGGCCAGTGCTTTTTTTCTTTCTCTAGTATTCATTTTTGCAGGACATATATAAAAACTCGGATGATGCATGCATTTAAATTCTAGAATAAGTGGATGATTGCCTCTAGCTCTCTCTCTCTCTATATATATATATATATATATGTATATATTACTAGTGATTGTATTAGGATCAAGCACTGTTGTAGTGCATGCCTTTTGTCTCACTCCTCTTGCTATATGGCATATATAGGCTTACTTATGTATGATAGAAATGAGCTAGAAATGAGATAGAAATGAGGTTTATAGAAATGTCAACAAATATTTAAAACGAAGCTCAACTACTCCACTCAGTGTCACGATGATATGCTAAATCTCCTTTTTCCATTTATATATATATATATATATATATATATATATAACCTTTTGTGTGTGTTCACATGAACACAATTGCATGTATATGCGTGATTGATTCTATGGCCTGCATGGTGCATCAATATTCTGTATTCTTTGTATATGTATAGGTACATGCCTATATATAAGAAGTACACGGCATGTGGGATAAGTTCTGAGGGTAATGTGTTAGGTCATAGGAATAAATGCTTTCTGTTTTAGCCAAAGACAGCCAATAAAGAGAAAAGGGATAAAACGAGTAAGAAGAGACGTATATATGAGCATCTTAGCTTAGCTCCACAATCGAAACCTTTAATACGTAGTACGTACACTTGTTTATTTTTAATGCTAAGACATAAATTTGTGCATATGTGTATATAGTTTGATTGGGAAACATTTGCTACAAGACGCTAGATAAACATGACCAAATTATTTACCATTGTACAATATTTACAAGAAACGTCTGCTATTTCCAAAGATGAAACGTAACATATCTGCCTCGTTTGAAATAATTTTCCAGGGAAGCTTTGGTAACAATAGTTAAGGAGGTGCTAACTCATATAGAAGATATTGGAGACGGGAAAATGCAGGGAGGGTATAACCAATATGGCCGCAACTCCTTGTAACCATGGATCTATACATAACTATATATATATTACTTCATTGTTCATCAATAGCGCCTAGCTCACCACCGGTAGGTTGCAATTTCTAAGAGATATGTATATATATGAAGTTATGCATGTATGTAGTTATATACCCAGGTATAATTTTGATGTAACTCAACATTAATCTACTCAGTCGTGGATTCATCCCACATTCAGATGCGTGTATATGCAATTGAGAAAAAGAACGTGGAGGATTTGACGTTATAGTTATTTTACTTTTCTTTTCAAGTTTGCATTAATATTATAATTTTATACAACTTTAGGGTGATATCTAATTCACCTTTATGAACTTTACAGATTATTATTACACAAAAATAACTTTACAGGTTGCAAGAATATCCCAATTCATATTGGAGAACAGAAGTCGCACGGCATTGCGTATGGAATTAGAAAGAAAATATCAATTTCTACGTACACTTAATGCTTTTGTGAATGGTATATTATAATTTACTGTATGTGGTCAAAACTTGGATTCTCCCAAGAACAGTATTAACGTAATGTAACATGTTTTGTACGTTGGTCAAAAAGACGAAATATTGTGGTGATATGTAAAACTGTTTACACGGTAATTTGCTTTCGTAAAAAAAAAAACGAGTAACATTATATTAGTTGCGTGTTTTGTCTTTGCGTACGTAAACGATATTAGATCAGAATTAAGACAACCGGTTTGGGTAGAGAATACACATCACTGAAAATCCTAAAACTTTTGACCGGAACAAATGTTTCAAAGGAGATCAAAATTTCAGAGTCTTACTTTTCAATGAACCGTTCAAGGTTAATAAATGTATTAAAATGACATATTAACTTTAGCCTTCTAGCTACGCCAACCAAATCCAAAAGTAAGAAATCCGGGTCCATTTAGATAAATTAAATTAAATTCACATTTTTTTTCTAGAAAAGAAATGGCATATCAACTAAATATATCAGCCAAAACTTGAACTAAAACAATTCATTTACAAACGCACAATTGTGTTCACATAAAAACATATAATTCCGGTTTTTTGTTTAGACAACACAATATGTCATCCTGCTTACATGAACGAGTTATCTCTATACCTGGAAAAAAAAAGTCCATGATCTTTTCGTATAGAAACAATTCTACGTACATGTATGTCTTAAAATAATATGATTGCAATTTGAGGGTGTGAAAATATCATATTATATCAACAAAATTCAGACGTATACAACTATAATTCTTTATTAAAATTAACCATCACTCTGGATAAAAATCAAATAAAATAAAAATTAAACGACAAACCATACCACAAATTAAAGAGCAGAATCCAAAAATTTCGGAGAAAGATTCGTGAAATTATATCTTTTATCTAAAACAACATGATAACGCGAGAGTCCATCTCAAACCTTTTTTTTTTGTTTGGGGAACATGGAGGAATGAAAACCATGTCACCGAATATAGTTATTGTTTTTTCTATGACATCATTTTTTATTGATGATATGTGGAAGTTGAATATAGCATTATAGTTTGTTAAAAATAACCGTTACTAATGCGGTTCTATATATTAGTGGTTAGTGGTTGAAGCTCAAAAAGAAACTTTGTAACTTTCAAGAGCTCTTCGTTAGCAACAAAACATAGATCCCCAAAATGTTTACAATGATAAATAAACTATGGAGGCTAGACTAGTTGTGCTGCCACTTTTCTTGCTTCTCTCTAAACAGAAGAAGAAATTCAGGGTTTTGATACTATGAGATATTACAAGGTTTACGGCCCAATTTCCCTGGGCTTGGGAAGTAAACAAGACACCAACAACAACCCAAAAGCAACTAACGTTCGAAAATGTTTGAAACTGGACCAGGAAAAAAATCAATAAGAAAAAACTGATAAATAAGTTACATTGAAAAAGCTGAGGCACCGACTCACAAACAGCTCTGCTTTCAAGAATGTCCACACAAATCAACAAGAAAAAATCGTTTAAAAAACAGAAAAAAAAAATTAAAAAAGAAACTGCACTAGTACTTTTTTGTTGGTGTGCAAATGCAAATGTGTGTTGTATGTGGCACATCGCACGTGTCGTAGCATGACGGCAAAGGTTGTCCCGAGCACATGGCTCGTTTCGCTCCTCTTTACTATATAATTCCCATCCCCTCCCCTCTTCTCTCTTTTTAATTTGTTACCGTTGGTGGTTTACTTACACAAACCCAAGCTAATAAAACTATAAACTATATATTTTCGAAAATGTGTTCTTTAAGAATCCAGGCGGTCTTAAAGATTCTTGGAAGAGTGGATGAATTGAATTTGTATGTGTTGTTTTGTAGAGGATAAAAGTATACACCAAGTTTGTAGTATTAAAGAATATATAAAAAGTACATACATGGTCAGTTCAGTTTTAAATTAAACTTTAATATATATTTCCTCAGTTTCAAAATATAAGATGTTTTAGAGAAGTTTTTGTTTTATAATATAAAATGTTTTTAAGCAACTTTTAGATTAGTTTAGTATTTTATATTATGCAGTATTGTTTTTGATTGGTTGAACTTATTAAAAGTAAAATTTTTTTAATCTGTGTGTTAAAACATCTTATATTTTGAACGGGAAGAAATATAGTTTCGTGTAGTAGTCACTAAACCATACTTCTGGGCGTGATTTTTGACCGTTGCTAAAAAAATGAGATTATTTTTTGGGAAGCAAAAAAGAAGAGTTTAATATTAGAGGACAGGTGTTGAGAAAAGGAAGAAAGAACTCATCTGAGATACGTAAATCGAGGAGGTGGCAGAATTGGTTTTTGGTAAATAAAAACAAGCATTTTATTATTAAGTCCAAATTTTACTACTATAACCTTTCGGTGCGGTGAACAGTCTCTCTCACACACACAACAGAGATACTAGAAGACAAAAATGCTTTTACTTTTTTCTTTTGTAATCCTCTTCTACAACATCGGTTCGTGTAGGCAATTTTTACCACCTCTTTTATGGGATTTATACACACTTTTGGTGTAAATAAGAAGGAACACTTCTTTGATTCTTTTTTGTTGTCACTGCCAAAACGTACTGATTTAATTTACTTGGACCACGCGTGGACAAAAAAACTGGCCGAAAATCCGAACTGGAACTCATCCGAAAATATGAATCCGAATCCGAACCTGAAACCGATAGAATATTTTGGGTCCTAATCTCCTAAATCTGAAGAACTGGAACTGAACCGAACCCAAAACTAAATCGAGAACCGAATGGGTACCCGACAAACCCGAAATAAGATATTATACATAAAATATTAGCTATATTTTTTTATTTATAACATAGTTATTGTAAGTTACAACTTAAAATTCAAAAATATTAGTTTTTCCTAGATCCAAATACTCAAAATAACCAAAATTATATTGAAATGTTTAGCTATATTTTTTTAAAAATTAACCAATTAAAAAAAATTAATTTAAAAATTTTCCTTTAATATTTAACATTAAAAATTTTGGGTAATCGGATAAATTTCAGGTTATCGGGTTAGATTTCGGGTAATCGGGTACAAAAAAACCCGAATCCGGATGATACCCGATTTTTCGGGTATTTATGGGTTCTGAAATTTTAGACTCGAACCGATCCAAATTTGGTAAGACCCGAACCGAACCCGAACCGAACCCGAACCGATCCAAATTCGGTAAGACCCGAACGGAATCCGAACCGATATTTTCTGTTTACCCTATTGGATCTTAAACTCTTCTACCCAAAAAACCCGAATCCGAGCTGAGTACTCAAATGCCCACAGCTAACTTGGATCCTTTTTTTGGTAAAAAGAGGAAGAGGCCGATAATGAAAATTCAAAACACTTTGTTTGTTTTTTGTTAATGAAATTCAAACAATTTGAGTAATTTCATTTTCAGCATTGAATTATTTCGCAATGCTTTATTTTTGTAGTGTTATTTTATAGGTAAACATAAGTTTCATCAAATTTCCAAACAGAGTTTTACCATTTTAACTACTATATAATGCGTAGTAGTTCATATATTTATATATTATATGGTACTATCAAGTAGATTAATGTTTTGTCACATTTTTTTATCTTAGAAAGTTATATTTCTTATATTTGATTTAGTTAAACATTAATTTCTTATGAATATTAATAGAAGTATCTTTGACAAAAAGAAAAATTAGAGGTGATTTCTAAATTCATATGGAATTGTAAATTCTAGAAATAAAAATACATAGATTTTGAAATAACATGTTTTATCTTTAGATTTGAATCCTTCTGTTTTACACTTTCAGATCTATTTAAATCTATTTAAAATATAATGTGAATTTTGAAATCCAAAAATAAATCACTAAATGATAACATGGGATTTTAACAAGTATTTGTAAATCATAGAACTAATAATTTAATAAGTATTTTAAAATCAATAATTGAATAACACATGACTTTTGTTTGGATTTCCAAATCCATTAAAATTATAGAACCAATAACCTCTTCTAAAATAATCATATTAAGTTCATTTAATTTGATAAAATATAGTAGATTGTATCAAATCTTTATTATAGATCAAAACTATTTTTCTATGTCATCAACTTTTACAAATGTTGGGTACATAAATACAATTATATAGATACTGATATCTCTACCTAACCCATCATTTTATTTTTTTTGGTTAGACTGTATGATGTTAATTACCCCATTTGAGTTATTGTAATTAAAATCTTAATAAAATTGCCGCAAAAAGAGAAAGTGTTGGACCATGGTCGTCTATTTATGTATCAAACATAGTCAATACACTTGCCGTTATTGTCTAGAACTCTCTCTCTCTCTCTCTTTATCTCGCTCTCTTCCTTACACATCTCTCACCGTCTCACATCTCTGAACCTAAGACAACTTCGATCTGTAAAAGCCTTCTTCTTTTGATACTCTTCTCCAACACAATCATGTCGGTATTACTCCCTCTCTGTATGATTATCTCCATGTTTACCTATTCACGTAAGCCCCCTGTTTCCTCTGTTTTTGTAGCTCCAAAATGTTTCTCCTTTCTCTTAGATTTCATTGAAAATTTTCTCATTTCTCAGTTCTGACAAGTGGGTCTATAAAGATTTAGTCTTTTAGTATGAGATCTCTGATAAATACTCTGAAAAATCTCAACTTTTTTTTTGTTTTTGTTTTTGGGTTTAGTTTAAGTTAATGAATCTGACTCTGTTTTTGTTTGTTTGTTTGTTTGGTTTAAAAAATCTCAAGACGCGGCGTACTGTGTGTGCAAAGATGGGAACGAGCAAGTGCTTCAGAAAGCAATAGACTACGCTTGTGGGAATGGAGCTGATTGTAGCCAGATCCAGACCTCCGGAGCTTGTTTCCAACCTAACACCGTCAAAAACCACTGTGACGTCGCCGTCAACAGTTACTACCAGAAAAAAGCTTCTACCGGCGCCACCTGTGACTTCAACGGCGCTGCTATCATGTCTCCGTCTGGTACACATCTTCACACACACACACAAAAACTCACTTCATAATTTCAGATCAAATCTTAATTTTTTCGCTGATCTTTGTTTGTTTCTCTAAATCTTGCAGCATCGTCAAGCTGTTTAAGTGGTTCAAGGTATGTTTTTTTTTTCAATTCTTGATTCATTCTTGGTTTAGTAATAATATTTTTGAGTCTCCATAAAGTTGGAAATTTTTAGGCTTTCTGGGTATATAGATTTGCTTTTTTATCACCGACTAATAATTTTTTTTTTTTTTTTTTTTTTTTTTTGGAATTTGGTAATTAATTTGTCTTTGTGGAGACACAATGATAGTGATTTAAGACCAAATGAAGAGACAAAGGAATCTTTGATTATAAATGTTTTTATTTGCATCATTCATTTATTTCTATTCATTTCACCTTTACTAAAAAGAAGTATTCATATCATATTATAAACAGTCCATCATTCACATGATCCAGATGAGCATCATTATCATTAATTATCTTCTATTGAGAATCATCACTAATGTTTATTGACTATGTTGCAGCTCTAGTGGGACTCCAACCACAGGAACCCCAACCAGTGGAACCCCAACCAGTGGAACCCCAACCAGTGGAACTCCAACCAGTGGGACACCAACCAGTGGAACCCCAACCGGTGGTACTCCAACCAGTGGGACACCGACTAGTGGCTTCCCAAACACCGGGACTCCTAGCACGGGGGCTTCCACTGGGATGCCAAATTCCGGTAACAACGGGATGCCAACTTCATCATCATCTTCGGTGTTCCCTGGCACTACTCTTGGACCGACTGGTAGCGGTGGACTAGGTGATCCAAATGCTGGAGAGAAGCTGTCAGTTCGAGCTAACACGGTCTTCTTCTTATTAATCGGTGTAGCTATCATGCGTGTCATGAACGCTTAGAAGTCACACGCTTGGTTGTGTTTGTAATTGAAATTGCTGAGAGAGATCTTGCCAACGGGCTCATGGTCGATAGAGCCATCTCTTTTTTTCACTGTCTTTCTAGGGTTTGGGAATTAGGTTGGCCGAGAGACGTATAATGCTGGTAGTAGCTAGTATTTTGGTATGATGTACAACTTAACTAAGAGCTGTTTCTTTGTTTTGTAAATCCGGAGGATGGGATGCTCTTTTCTTTCTTTCTATTCTTTTTTATCCTTGGATCTTTCATCTTTTTTAATACCACGTACCACTATTATTACATTACATAGCATAGTGGCATATACCAAACTATATGCAACTAAAACTTGTACGATGGTGTTTAGTGTTGGTCGTTTTCACTTTAGGAGGTATCACTAACTTATCAAACAAAAAGAATTGAGGTAGCGTTTTATTTGCTAAAGATCAAAAGAGTGTCTCTTTCGATGTGGGTTTTGTTTGCTCCAGCCTACTAACGACGTGGGAACTTGATGAGAAAAGTGTTTAACGTAATGATTGTTCCCATTGAGAGCAAGAGATGATATTAACTTTTTTGGTGTCCAAATTAAGGTGGCTCCTAAAACTATTAGTAGATTTAAAAATGGGAAGACTTGGGAGTTGAATAGAGTTTATACTAATATATAGAGTAAACGGAATCAGTTGTGGGTTTCTTTTGTGTGTTTGGAATCGGGTGCGACTACTAGTGGGTGGTCTAGAAGAATCTGATCCTCAACTCTTTCCAAAGCTGCTTTCCATTTTCAAGCTGATCCTTAAAGTTCGTTGATAATTTAGCTTACAGAATATTTTGCATCTCCTTTCTCATCTCATTTACACAGGCTTTTCTAACCAACTAGTAGTCATAGTGACTTTTTAAAAATTTATTTATGTAACTTAGGTGGCTCTCAATTCTCATAATACATCACATATTTTATTTGTGGCTATAACTTGGGTTCAAGAATGGTATCTAGTAGTAAGGTTCAATATATCTCTTGACAGATAGAAACTTCTTTTGCATATAATTCAGATAGTCCAATTATAGTGTAGTGATTTGATGTGATATCTTATTTTATGTTGATCTGATACTAATATCATATAACATCCTCAAAATGTTAATGTAGTATGAACGGGAAAGCATATCATAGTTCAAGATAACTTTTTTACAAACGTGTAAACTACACTGGAGACAACCCTTTCTACTTTTCTAGAATGACAATCACCTTTTATATTTTCATCTCAACACACTCCCTAAATCTTCCATGTACTGCTGGGCTCTTCTGGATGGCTATGGGCTTTGGTAGTCATTTTTATGATTCATATGGAAATTTCCTAAAAGAGAAGAAAAAAAAATACGCTAGAAGGAGGGGTCGAACCTCCGACCTTGTGGTTAACAGCCACACGCTCTAACCAACTGAGCTATTCCAGCAACTTTGATTGATCTAATCATCTCAAAGTATTTATCTTATAATCTACAAAACTCGGAAGCAAATTGAATATGGCGGAACTTGTTCTCTCTCTCTCTCTCTCTCTCGACTCAACCTGATGATCAAATCTTGTGCCTGTTTCATAGAATGTTCAGAAAAACTCTAACTTCAATCCCACGAAGACACTTCTCTTCTTCGTCTTCTCCTGAAAGCCCTTCCCTTTACTCTTTCCTCAAACCTTCTCTCTTCTCCAACAAACCAATCACTCTCACTCCTTCACTATCGCCGCCTCAAAACCCCAAAACCCTAACCCAAGATCAAAAATCCACCTTTGAATCTACCCTAAACGATTCCTTAACTGCCAAAAACACCGATGAAGCTTGGAAGGCTTTCCGATCTCTCACCGCCGCTTCTTCTCTCCCGGAGAAGCGTCTCATCAATTCCCTTATTACCCATTTGTCCAATACCGAAGGAAGCGGTGAACTCACATCTCATAGACTCAAACGAGCCTTTGCTTCTGCTGCTTATGTAATTGAGAAAGATCCGATTTTGCTTGAGTTTGACACTGTTCGTACGGTTCTGGAGTCGATGAAACTGGCCAAAGCTTCAGGGCCAGCGTTGGCTTTAGTGAAGTGTATGTTTAAAAACAGGTACTTTGTTCCTTTCGACATCTGGGGGCATTTGATTATCGATATCTGTAGAGAAAATGGAACCTTGGCTGCGTTTCTTAAGGTGTTTAAGGAAAGCTGTAGAATTGCTGTAGATGAGAAGCTTGATTTCATGAAACCGGATTTGGTAGCTAGTAATGCGGCTCTTGAAGCTTGTTGTCAGCAGTTGGAATCTCTGGCTGATGCTGATCATGTGATTGAATCTATGGCTGTTTTGGGTGTGAAGCCTGATGAATTGAGTTTTGGGTTTCTTGCTTATTTGTATGCAAGAAAGGGACTTCGAGAGAAGTTAAGTGAGCTTGAGAATTTGATGGATGGTTTTGGGTTTGTGAGTAGAAGAATCCTTTATTCCAATATGATCAGTGGATACGTTAAGAATGGTGATTTAGATTGTGTTTCTGATGTTATACTGCATAGTCTTAGCGGAGATGGAAAAGACTCGAGTTTTAGTGAGGAGACGTACGTTGAATTGGTTAAAGGGTTTATAGAGAATAAAAGCGTTAAAAGTTTAGCAAAAGTGATAACCGAAGCTCAGAAGTTGGAATCTTCTTCCATTGGTGCTGACGGTTCAGTTGGCTTTGGAATCATAAATGCTTGTGTCAAGCTTGGATTCTCGGATAAAGCACATAGTATTCTCGAGGAAATGATTGCTCAGGGAGGAGGATCTGTGGGGATTGGGGTTTATGTGCCAATCTTAAAAGCCTATTGCAAAGAGTACAGAACAGCTGAAGCTACTCAGCTGGTTACAGAGATCAGCAGCTCTGGCCTTCAGTTAGATGTCGAGATTTATGATGCTTTGATCGAAGCTTCCATGACGAACCAGGATTTCATATCTGCGTTTACATTGTTTAGGGATATGAGAGAAACAAGAGTGGTGGATTTGAAAGGGAGCTACTTAACAATTATGACAGGTCTCCTTGAGAACCAGAGACCTGAATTAATGGCAGCGTTTCTAGACGAAGTTGTTGAAGACCCTCGTGTCGAAGTAAATTCCCATGATTGGAATTCGATTATTCATGCCTTCTGTAAATCCGGGCGGTTAGAAGATGCAAGGAGGACATTCAGAAGGATGGTATTCCTCCGGTATGAGCCTAACAACCAGACATACTTATCCCTGATTAATGGATATGTGAGCGGCGAAAAGTACTTCAATGTCCTGCTTTTGTGGAATGAGATTAAAGGTAAAGTATCGTCGATGGAGGCAGAGAAGAGGTCAAAACTAGACCATGCTCTAGTCGATGCCTTCTTATATGCATTGGTGAAAGGAGGGTTCTTTGATGCAGCGATGCAAGTGGTAGAGAAATCTCAGGAGATGAAGATATTTGTGGATAAATGGAGGTATAAGCAAGCATTCATGGAGACTCACAAGAAACTTAGATTACCAAAGCTGAGGAAGAGGAACTACAAGAAAATGGAATCCCTCGTTGCCTTTAAGAACTGGGCTGGTCTCAACACATGATAAAAGCTTTCAGGACACAAGTCAAAGACATCTCTGTCATTGATGTATTGTCTCTTTTTGGTGTTAAGACACGTTGTGTTGCTAATAATAGAAAGCATCAGATAGGAGAGTCTTTAGTTAAAAAAAGATGGCGCCCAAAGCAGCCAAGATAGAATAAGACGAGCTAATCCCTAAAGTTTAGGAATGCCTTTGGTTTATAGGAATCTGCAGGAAATAAAAAACGAAGACCAAATGGATTAATCCTTTCAATTTTGTTCAACTTTTTTTCCTTTTTACCCTCAAAATTTTGAAAGGATTAATCCTTTTTGTGTATTTGTTTGTTTTATGGATTTCTCATTGTTCTAATATCAAGGATAGATTTTACAGTTCCCTGTATTAGAGGTTCGTTGCCTTTGTTGAGATCATATCTTTCATGAGTTCATCATTATATTTCTGTTGTTTGTTCCTTGAACCTATTGACCATTTTCTTTACAGTTGGAAAAATTATAAACTTTCAATTTGGTTTATAAACAGAGAAGAATCGTGAAGAGAAGATTAGTAACGGAGGGAGCCATTGCGGGTAAAGTATAAGGTCTGAAGAGCTAGGGTTCATTGCAAATTTACATGGATATTCGTAGGTATAAGTAAGTCCTCTGTTTTACCCTTATATTTTTCTTCTTTATGCTGCTTTACATCGAAGAAAATAAAAACTTCAAGGACTTAGTGATAGGTCTTGCTGTTGTTAATGATTCTGATTTGGTTCCTTCAATCACGTTAGGATGTAGCTTATGTTCTTGAATGTATCTCCTTTTCTTGCATTTGTGAACCAAGTTCAAAGAAGATGACAAAGTTTTCGTGTTTTTTTTTTCTCTCAGCTATGGACAGGAATCACAAGAAAGGAAAAAATAGAAAGTCTTATCATCTAAAGAAGCATAAAAAGTCAGATAATAGTAGTAGTTTTGATCCAAGACCAACAAACAAAGAAAGGAATGACGAGAAGCCGGTTTTGTTCCAATTGGGGAGCATTGCTAGTTACGTGGTCAGTGATGTTCGTCTCGAGCAAGATCCAGAGATCACATCCAGGAGATCTGCATCTCTTTCATTGTCTCCAACCTCTTCAGGGGATACGCTCGAGACCAATGCAAAAGAAAGGAAATCCAGCTTATCTTTCGATAGTAGCGTACACAATAAGGAGCTCTTAAGCCTTTCTTCTAAATTATGCGAGTTACAAGGTTCATCGGACACACTAGGTTCACAAGTGTCTGGTGTAACTCATGCTTCAGTGGAGCCTACGCTTTTGTCTCCTTCTGTTCAAATGATGGATAGAGAAGGATCTGACCATGCTCAGAGAAACTCGTCACCTACTTTGGAGAAGAATTTGAGCACACTTTCAAATGATTCTCTGTTTAGTCTCAGCATAGGTGATAACACGATAGGGAGAGATGAGTTGTTTAGTTACCGTGATTTCAAGTCTGGAGAGATTACAAAATCGGGAGAGCTGTTATCGTTCTGCCCTACTGTTCATATTCCGGCTTATTCTTCTGATCTAGGCAAGAGCTTTGATATGGAGGATAAAGCGAGTGGAGAATCTGAGGATAAGTCTTCAAACTCGGATGTATCATGGAGGAACATTGGAGACTGCAATAACTCAGACGAAGCACCAAGCAGCACACAATCGTTTTCACATCCAATGTGAGTTTCTATACCATATTCTCATTGTAGTAGTCTTTGCTTCTGGGAAACAAGAACTTTATTTTTGATTTTAATGCAGAACTAAAAAGAACAAGACGAAAAAGAAGGCAACAAAGAAGAAGGCGACACAGCAGCAACAACAGCCGAAGCAGAAGAAGAGATGTTCTTGGTTATGTTGCACGAACACTGGACCGTGCTTCTCCTGTTGCAGATGGCCAAGTTGTGATTACAGCCTCTCTTGCTGCAAACGGCGAAAATGTTGCTCGTGCTTCTCCTGGTGCGGATGGCCAAGTTGTGACTACAGTTCTTCTTGTGGCTGGCTCTTCTGCTGCCATTGGAGCTGTTGGAGTTGCTGTTGTTGTTCCAGGTACGGTGCTACTTTCAGATTCTTACTTTAATATGTGATTGTTTCAAGCGAAAAGCCTATAGGAGATTTCGTTGTGTGTTGTTACAGTTCTTCGAAGAAGGTAGTTGATGATGAGATGACGACTAGAGGGAGTGAAGTGTCCAAAAAATCTCATAAATGGTTTTGTTGCTTTCCTTGTTGCTCTTCTTCCTCTTCGCAACATTAGATTAGATTCTTTACTCAACTCTCTGTTTTTAGCTAAAAGGATTATAAAAAAAAATTAGATTTTACAAAATGTAAATGTTTCTTGCTTTATAGTTTTCAAGTGATCACTAGATGAGGTTTGAGAACAGTATTACGCAACATAAGGTTTAACAAGATTAGGTATGAGGGAGTTTAGCCTCAAGTTCTCCTTTGTACTCTTCTTCTTCTTCTACTACTTCTTCATCTTCTGCTTTTATCGGCTTCGGATGCGGCACGAAACTTGTAGTGGATCTTCTTCTCCTTTAATTGCTTGTATCAATACCCTCGAGCTCCTTTGTTCTTTCTTTTCTTGTTTTTTTGACTTCCTTGATCTCTTTCTCTGAAACATTTGCAGAGAACTCTTCTTTGTTAGACCTCTAAGTCTATGCATGAAGATAAGAACTTGTTAGTAGCGATTAGTTAAAAAGTACCTCCCATTCAAAATACAAGATGTTTTAGCTAAAAGCACGCATAATTAGACAATATCTATTTTAAAAAAGTTTATCTAATCATAAACAAAACTGGATAAGAGAAATAATCTGAAAATGTGAAATTAATCTAAACATTGCCTACAAAGTTGATTACATATTATAATATGAAACAAACATTGATTTCATTAGCACAAGCAGCACAACCCAACTAATTTGAGATGCGTTAGTTTTAACTTTTAAGTTAATCTATCAAGACTTTGGTGGATAAATTTAATAGTGCAAAACAATTCAACTGTTGCTTGAATTTGTTTCCAAGCTATTAAACTTCACACAAAATCATGAAATACTATGTAGTGCATAATTTTCTTTTTACATATTAAATTATCATATATCAAATATTTCAAATATAGTGGAGGAAAATGAAAATTTATAATTATTATTTATAGGGTAATGAATGGTGGAAGTTACATTTAGAAAATAAATGCATTTTGGGAGTTACACTTATTGTAGAATTAGTAGAAAAACCGTTCAACTTATAAATTATGACTAATGTGATTTTAACCAAGTAGTAAAAATATGTTTTATTGGGGTTTTACAATTATTTAGTATGAGTTAGTGACTTTGATTTGAATTTAATAGGAGCTACACATGAATTTAAATGTAAGTTAATTATAGATAAATATTACATTATAGTATTATCAAAAAGTATTAAAAAGAAGAGACTAAACTCGGAAGTTTATATTTTCTAGATATACAAAACAATTTTTCACTTTTCTTTGTCAAAATTATACAGTATATAAATATATATATATAGCTTATTTACATATAGACATACATATCTTTTGAATTTATTCAGTGATCTACTCTTCTACTTTGACAAAAGTTTATCTTTAGTACATATATGTTAATGACAAGAATGAAAATTTAAACTGTGTTTTTGGATAAATCTCTTTCTCATTTTTTTGTATATATAAACTAAGACAAAAGGTAGTTAATTATTGAAAATTTGTTAGAAATACCCTTTTTGATATACCCTTTTCAAAAATACCCCATTAATTATTAGTTAAAAGGATACTTCCATTTTTATTATTCTCATATTCCACTCTTTAAATTATAATGCAAAGTTTCATTATAATAAATTTCATTATAGTAACGTTTGGACTTACAAAAAACTTAAAACCACAAACCTTAAATAAGATAGTCATTATAATGATCTTTATATAATTATCTATTTGATCACAAAAAAAATGTAATGATGAGTATATTAAAATATTACAACAACGTATTTGAGTTAAGAATTCTCCAAACCACAAATATTTAGTAAAATAAATATTATAATGATCTTTATTTTTATGGATTTGAACAAACGTTACTATGATCTTTATATAATTATGTATATTGGATCACAAAAATCAAAAGTAATGATGAGTATATAAAAATGCTACCAAAAGAAAAAATGGAGATAAGAAAGAAGTAATTTAAGAAAAAAAATCAAAATAAAAACTTGAAAAACTAGATATTATAGTGATTTTTATATAAATTATCAATTGGATCACATAAACTAAAGGTAAAGATGAGTACATTAAAAATATTACAATAGAATATTTGAGATGAGAAACAAGTAGGAAAATAATCAAACTTCCAAAGTTGAAAATAACTACTCCCATTGTCTCTGATAAATTGATGTTTTAGAGAATTTTTTTTGTCTCTAAAAAATTGATTTTGTAAATATTTTTAGAGAATTTGTTAAAAATACCATTTTTGGGATACCCATTTTCAAAAATACCCTTTTTTGAACATTTTCATTTTTACCCTCTTTTACATAATTTCAATATGTTACATTAATTTTTTAGGTTTGGGTTCTCATTTTGCATTTAGGATATAGTTTTGAGGGGTTAGAGTTTAGTATTTGGAGTTTAGGGTTTATAATTTAGTGATTTTATTCATAGAAAATGGGCATTTTTGAAAATGACCAACATAAAAGGCTATTTTTAAAAAGTGATATAGGAAAAAGAGTATTTTTTAAAATCCCTCATATTTTTAATTCTAAAAATGTGGGAAAGTGGAAAAGTAGAAAAAATTCAGAAAAATAAATTATCACATATGCATGAGATGACCAAAAATAAAAAGAAATAAATCATTAGAAAAAATAAATCATAAATTTAATCATATATAACTTTTGTCTTAATATGTGTGAAAAATCCTGAACATCAAACTATCAACAGAGGGAGTATATACATTATTTACCTTAAATGTTTGACTATGTTCATGTTGACAAAAAAAAATCTCCATTGATAAATCTGAAAAAAAAATTATAGCCATACAAATTTTCATTATGCAGAAAGTTTTGCATATATCATCTTCAACAAAATATGAAAGAAACAAAAAAACGAAAGAAAGAGAAATTGACAAAAAATAACAAAATGTAAGTCAAACATGAACAAAACATAAGCAAACTATAAGCAAATATCACAATGATTTTGTACTTTGGCGAGTTTAATTCTCCAAAATAATTCAAAAATAAGAATCATTGGTTTGTTTATGTTTGACGTCAAGACTGTTACAAATACAACTACTTTTAGATTTGAATGTTTATATATATATATATATATTATATACGCATGTAAATTTTTTTCTTATAACTTCGCAAAAGATCACCTAAAGTTCACTTATATGAAACAAAATCATACAAAAACATCAATACATCACTAGTTGACAAAAGAACAAAGGAGAACAAATAAAAAATTGTTTAGATGCTCTGAAAGTTTTTCTTTTCTTTAAACAAAAAAGCTTAACAAATAAGAAACTGAGAAAGTATGATTGTAGTCTCTCTTAAATTTGGAAGAAGAAGAGGTACCGTCAATTAAACAAATTTAAGATTTTTTTTTTTGTTTACTAGTTCAGTTGCTCTTTTTCAATCATATAATTGTATATTATATAATATAAAAAGATTTAGATATCCTACTATATTAATTATAAAGTACAAATATGAAACTAACCTTAAAATGTGTAAAAAATTACATTCAATTGCTATTTAAATTTTTTAATTAAGATTAATTAATTAATTAAATAAATAAAATTAATTAAAAAACGAAATTAGGGACACATAAAATAAAATAAATTGTAGAAAAGTAAAAAAAAATCTATTAGAATCAAAACTAATTCATATTTTTTTTTTAAATTAACAACTAAGATTTTAAAAATCTAATCGAATAAAATCTAAAGTTCATTATATGCAAATGTTTTATTGACAGATTTTCAATAAACATTTTTAAAATACAAAAATTTTAATATAAGCAAACCAAATTTTTAATCACAAATCTTTATAAATAACATAAAAACTAAATAAATTATTTAAAAAAATTATCAAACAAAAAGTCCAACTCGCGGTTTTCCACGGGTTAGTAGTACCTATTAACTTATTATTTTAGATTAAATTTAATCCAAAATAGAAAACAATCATTTACACTACAAATGTGGGGACGATAGTTTGAACCCTTTCCCACTAACTAAAAGCCACTACGTTAAAGGAGTTTACCTGGATTTGATACCCCTAAAATAACTATAATATTTGACGCATAAAGCCTTTGGTTCATGAGCTTTAGGTTAGGGCCGGCTATGATAACAATGTTTAAGAAACTTGTTGTATCTTGTTCTTTCGTGCCTTGTCAACTCCTATGTATCATAGTGAATCCGATAAGGCGATAAGCGTAAAAAAACTAGTAGCTAGTCTCTCTTTTACATCTCAAAAAAAAAGTAAATAAGATTTCAGAGTTTTTATATGGTGGTTGCATATGAATATTTAAGCTTGTATGTGAATAAATCAAGTAGAATGAAAACTTTTGAAGCCGACTCTTATTAAGATCTGTTAGGATTTTGAAAATTGCATTTCTAGAAAATATTGTGTATATATATGTATATATACATCTTCCCTTTTCTCAATAGGAACGTAAATTTTCATTATCATTTCAATATTGCTATGATGATAAATGGATAATCATATCCCGGCCATGAATAAATACCCAGTAAATATTGGTATCGAATGTCAAATATCTAGGGCCTATTTTGTAGAAAATGTTATGCAAACAAAATTAAGGACCCATTTAAAAATATACGTTGGACAATTTTATAAGAACACAAATCTATTCTATATATTAAAATGAAAATGTAAGAAATTTGTTATTGTTTTAGAGGCCTCATATTTAGTCAAATAAAATAGAAAAATAGGAGTTTATGAATTTTCTAATTCTCATCTTTTTTTTCTTACTAAAAAGCCTCATTTAAAAAAAAATCATATGGAGGTCAAAAAAAAAAAAAAGTCATATTAGGCTTGATATTCAAGGACTGGGATAGTGCAAAGACGCGAGGTTAATATTACGATATTATACTTTACACCCAATATTTTTTTTTTGTGTACTATAGTTTATCAAATGTTAGGATGTGTTGGATTTATTGAGCAAACTTAACCATTAAGTTTTTAAAAATGAAATTTAATTGATTGATATTTCTTAAGACAAATCTCAAGGTTGCAATCAAAGTTACATTTACATTACATAGGCTTTTGAATTTCTTCTCATGATACATTATATTGGGCTTCATATGAATCATTTAATAATTCATATATTTCAAAATAATTGATATACATTATTTTAAAAGTACATATATGACATATACATTAACCAATTAACAAAAGGCCAAAGTAATGAAATCTATTTTTGGTAAGATGTGATTATATATTATACATTTTTCACAAGTAATTTTTTGAAAATAATATACTTTTAAAATAAATATGAATGCGTCACTTCTTTATATCGTGACTTTTCATGTTAAACCGTTAATTTTTGTAACGTTTTCTTTTCTAATCATGTGTACCTCGGAAAAGACATACCAAATATATGTAAGAATGTAATCATATGCGCCGTTTAGATATTTATTTTTGATGAGATGTGATATTTATTATATATTTTCAAATAATAACTTTTGGGAGTAAACATTTTTTAATTAAAATAAATGAATGATGTCTTTTTCCTATATCGCAACTTTTCAGGTTAAACCGTTAGTTTTAGTAAGTTTTGTCTTTTCTAATCATTTGTGCTTCGAAAAAGACACACCATAGTTACGTTAGCACGAAATCACATGCGCCGTCTAAATATTTATTTTGGATTCCATGTGATCTTTCTTATACATTTTTAATGTCGTAACTTTTGAAAATCTATATTTCATTAAAAGAAATGAATGATGTATTTTTCTTATATCACAACTTTCAGATTAAACCGTTAATTTTTTATAAACTTTTATTTTCTAATCATTTGTGCTTCCAAAAAACATACCACATTTACTTTAATATCACGTGCGCCATCTAAATATTTATTTTTTGATGAGATGAGAATTTTATCATACATAATTTTATGGGAGATTCTCAAAAATAGCACAAAATATATTTTTTTTCAAATGTAGCACAACATCTCTAAACTTCCAAAAATAGCACAAATATTTCAAAATTCATCTTTCAAAATTAAATTCTAAATTCAAAATACTAAACCCTACCCCTCAAAACTATACCCTAAATGTAAAATTGAGAACCCAAATCTAAAAAAAAAATCCTAAAAATTAATTTTAAATATTTTAATGTGTTAAATAGTGATATTTTGGAAATTTATGGAATGTATGCTATAATTGTCTATTTTAGGATATTTCTCTATTTTTATTGTAATATTTAAAAGTAAACATTTTTATTAAAATAAATGAATGATGTTCTTTTTTATTGTATTATACCATATGTGGAGTTATATACGAGATAGTGCATTTTCATTTTATCGAGATATAACAAAAAATAAAAATGGATTTTTTTTTGTATTTAAAAAAACTGCAAACTAATATAATTTGTTTGATTGGTGTAGTTATTGTGCATTTCATTTTTTTGGAAATACACTCCGCTTATTTAAGTCGTTATTCACGGCCTAAGCCATTGAATTTTATACTAATTTTTTTTAATCATTTGTGTCTCAGAGAAAAGACATAACATACGTACCTTACCTTAGCACGTATTTAGCCATTTTAGGTAGGGTGTTCATACCCGTTAGTAGGGGCGGATCTAGAAACATAAAACATGGGGCACAATATATTGACATATAAATTTTCAATTTATAAAATGTAGCATGAACATATATCAAAAGACATGTAAATGAAGTAAAATTATTAAATGTGTTAATCTACAATTGGTTATTGTAATTTGTATAAAAAAGTAGAAAATGAATAATTAGACTAATATGAAAATCATTTATTACCTTAAAATAATAGAAAGAGAAAGTAATAACCCATTAGCTAAAAAAATTCAGTACAGAACATGGAGCACAATCAACTAATTGTTTCATCTCCCCAGTACCCTTTCTACCTACGTCCGCCCTAATGTTGTTAACATATGGCAAGATATATCGAACACATTTCAAAGATTCTTTTTTTTTCTTGCTTAAGATCTACGAGTAAATTAATGGATCCGCGCACAAGTACAAAATCTGTTAATATTCCTCTACTTTGTAACGCCCCTAAAATCGCAGTTTAAAAGGTATCAGCCGTTACAATCCTAAAATACGGACTAAAAAAAGAGTCGTGGATTTTTAAAAAGTTGGAACATATATCTGACGCAAATTCGAACGTCATAATGACGATGAGAGACACAGAGGAATCCACGTCTAATTTAAAAAAAAAAAAAAAAGATCGGTTACGAAAGAAACGATTTTTTGGAATCTAATCATGGACCAATAAAAAGACTAGGGTAGGTCCCGTTCCCTATCCTGCCTGGTCAAACCAAAAGCAGCCATGTGGTCTCTCTCTCTCTTATTACATAAATATACATTCAGACATTGACTTCACTTGGGTCCCGCAGTTCTATAAAGTCTCTGAGACAACGACAAATTTTAACGACAGAACCGAGAGAGACTCGGCTGAAAGTGAAACACTATCTCATCTCATCTCATCTCATCTCACCCAAAAAAAAAAGAAAACAAATAAAATAAAATATTTTTGTATATGTATAATTAACTCACAAAAACAAAAAGTTTAGAAATATAAAAGTGAAAAATTCATTTAAGCAAAACATTTTCTGGTTTAAATTTTCTAATGAAGTAATAATATAACTAAGTAACATCAGTTACAGTAAGTAGTAGTAGTGTGTGATTTGAAGTTTCCTCAAATATTTTAAAGACAGGAAAAAGTTAAAAAAGCTGAGTGATTTTTTTCTCCTTTTTTTTTCTTTCTTCTTTTTTTATTTATTTATAATTTCCCTCTTTTCCTCGAAATCATTCTACTTTGACTGTTTCCAATACGTTAAGAACTTTTGGCTTTGATAATCGAGCCATTGAAAAAAAAAAACAAAATTGTTTCTTTAATGTTTTTGTTTTCTTTTTGGGTAAAAGAAAGTTTCTTCTTTTGCTGCAACTTGGAAAAAACTTCGATTTCTCGAGAGAGAGATATAGAGAGAAGGAGGGAGATTACACAAAAAAAGACTTTAAATTTGTGAAACAAATTTATTTTTAGGGTTTTTATTTATTTATCTTTCTCTCTCTCTTTCTCTTGTTTGGAGAAGAAAAAAAAAATGAAACTTCTGGGTTTGTTCTTCTTGCTGTTTAATCTGTTTGTGTTTTCATTTTCTCGGAAACTTCTTGTAACACCAAAGAGTGGTGGTCTTCACGACGACGAAGCTGTTCTGTTGTTGAAGCTGAAGAGTAGTTTCTCTGATGCAAATGGACTTCTTTCTAGTTGGGTTTCCGACAGCTCATCAAACCATTGTTCTTGGTACGGTGTTGTCTGCAACTCTGATTTGAGAGTCGTCTCTTTGATTCTCAGAGGCTGTGATGAGGGGGAAGGTGGTGGTAGTAGTAGTAGTCGTAGTCTTCATTCCCCTGATTTGTCTTCTTGTTCAAGCAGAAGACTTGGTGGTGAGATCTCTCCAGTTGTGGGAGGTTTGTCTGAAATTAGGGTTTTGTCTCTTGCTTTTAATGATCTGAGAGGTGAGATTCCAAAGGAGATTTGGTGGTTGGAGAAATTAGATATTCTTGATCTTGAAGGTAACAGCTTTACCGGTGGGGTTAGGGTTCTTGATCCGTTGAAAAAATTTGGATTTTCAAGTTTCTTAAGCCATGTTGTTTCTAGGAGGAGACTTATGAGTTATGAGGATGAAGACGAAGTTGGTCCAACCTCAGCTGCTGATGATTCCTCTGGTAAATCTGGATTGTATCCGATTGAGATTGCTTCGATTGTGTCAGCTTCAGTAATTGTCTTTGTGCTTCTTGTTCTTGTGCTCTTGTTCATCTACACGAAGAGATGGAAACGAAACTCTCAGATTCGTGTTGATGAGATCAAGGAGATTAAAGTGTTTGTGGACATTGGTATCCCTCTGACGTATGAGATCATTGTTAGAGCTACTGGTTACTTCAGCAACTCTAACTGTATTGGTCATGGTGGTTTCGGTTCGACTTATAAAGCAGAGGTGTCTCCAACGAATGTGTTTGCTGTTAAAAGACTCTCTGTTGGGAGGTTTCAAGGGGACCAACAGTTTCATGCTGAGATCTCGGCTCTTGAAATGGTTAGGCATCCGAATCTTGTTATGTTAGTTGGTTACCATGCGAGCGAAACTGAGATGTTTCTTATATACAACTACTTATCTGGTGGGAACCTTGAAGACTTCATCAAAGAAAGATCTGAATCAGCTCTTGAGTGGAAGGTTCTTCACAAGATTGCTCTTGATGTAGCGCGTGCTCTCGCCTATCTTCACGAGCAGTGTTCTCCTAAAGTCTTGCATAGAGACATCAAACCGAGTAACATACTCTTAGATGACAAGAACAACGCCTATCTATCCGATTTCGGACTCTCGAAACTCTTGGGAACTTCGCAGTCTCATGTCACAACAGGTGTGGCTGGAACATTCGGGTATGTTGCTCCAGAATACGCAATGACATGCCGTGTCTCGGAGAAAGCAGATGTTTACAGCTACGGTATTGTCCTCTTGGAGCTGATATCAGACAAGCGAGCTCTAGACCCTTCTTTCTCATCTCATGAGAACGGGTTTAACATTGTCTCCTGGGCACATATGATGCTGAGTCAAGGCAAAGCCAAAGAAGTCTTCACCAAGGGACTGTGGGAGACTGGTCCTCCGGACGATCTGGTTGAGGTTCTACATTTGGCTCTCAAATGCACCGTTGATAGCCTCTCGGTAAGGCCAACGATGAAACAAGCTGTTAGACTGCTGAAACGAATCCAGCCTAATAAGTTGTGATACAAAGCTAGAAGACCAAGAAGAAGAAGAAGTGTGTTTTAGAGTATCTATCTGTACAGCAGCAGTAAACAAGTGCGTAGCCATTAGAAATCTTTTTCAAGTATGTTCTTTTTATTTTCAGAGTAGGGAGGTTTATCATCATCTTGTATTACTCTTATTCACCATATGCATCATACATCAAAATGTTATTCTCATTCTAATCTCTTAAACTGATATGAATAATGTTTCTCCTTAACTCTCTCTGTATAATGTAGTAAAAAAAATACATATATAACTTAAAATTTGGGACATGGCAAGACTCTTAAAAAACATGTTTCTCTAAACAAGAGTGGGTTTGGTTAGAGGGGTTTTGGGTCTATTAAAAGAGATTATTAGAAGGAGAAGAAGTGTTGACAACAATGTGCCTAAGAGGGTGTTCTACATTAGGACCACCGGCGTGTTTAACGAAATCAGCCGGAGACAAGAAATCGCCATGGCAAACACACATGATCCTTACTTCTTCTCCATTACCATATCTATAAAGAATCCCATCAACTCTCTTCCCATTAGGACCATCTCCTTTGGTGAACACACATGGCATCTCACTCTTCCCTTTCCCTTGTGGCTCCATCTTCATGTTCATGTCCACTGAACTCAATCTTCTCAGCCGATTCGTTGTTGGCTTTGTTGTTGCTTCTTGTTGTTGTGGTTGTTGTGTTGTCGATGATGGTAAACTTCTTGCTTCATCACTCGAAGCTGTATTCAGCAAAACATTAGTACCATTGGTCAATCTATTACTAAAGCTAAATGACCTTTCGGGTTACTAAAAGGCGGAAACTTTGTATCCAAGGATTAAGCTTTTCTACCTAAACAATACAATACAACACTAAACTTGCGATTTGAGACTGATGCATAAAGATTAACTAATGATCTAAATTGCTTGTGTTAATAATGATGATCAGATAAGAGAGATTAGTATATATATACTTTTATTATATACCTTTAGTTTCTAACTCGGAGACGCTAGATGAACCCCCTCCTCCGCCTTGAGACTCAAGGGAGCCTTCAAGAACACCACTACGCTGCCGTAAAAGCCCGCTTTTGTCAGCCGTAGCAGACCACCGTGGAAGTCCTGAAGATGGTCTACCTCTCCGCCTCGAAGTGGTGGTGGCGGCGGCGGTCCCAGCTTCTTCCGGGTTAGTTCCTCCTCCGGCGCCGCCGCTACGAAGCTTCTCGCTTCTCCGTCGCTTAGCAGCCATTCTCCTTAAAGTCTGCATCTCTTTCCTCTTCCTCCACTCCTCCTCCGACTCAGCCGGCAACGACGTCGTTCTCATCAAACCCATACCCCTCGTCGTAGTCGTCGCCGCCGCCGCTGTTGACGTTCTCTCCGCCGTCGTCGTCGTCGTGGTTTGACGATGAACCTCCCGGAAAAGAGGCATCGTCACCACAACGGAAGAAGATCTCACGAGCTTGTTGTTACAACTCTTATCAACTCCGAATCTCCCACCAAGAGATAAACCAAGATTCAACTCAACCTCCTCGTCCTCTTCCTCGTCGTCTTCATCATCAACAGAGTTAGAGATAAACCTCTGAAGCAGATCTCTAGGAAACACACAACTGTTACTTCTCCCCATATCTCTACTCCTCTCGTTTGCTTCCGCCATTAAAATAAAATAAAAAAATTACTACAGCTGAGCTGATGATGAAACAGTAATATAAGAAAACAAAAAAAAAGGATTAGATTTTGATGCCACGATCCATTTTATCTCAGACGAAAAAAAAATAAAAAGGGTTTTAATTTACAAGACACGTTTTGTTACTATTGAATAATACATTCATCACTCAAAAATGAGAGAGACAAAGAAAAAAAATAAAGGTTGAATGGATGAGAGACAGACCGAGAGAAAGAGAAAGAAACTCAAATTGTGAGCACAACACAAAACAGAGGGAATGAATATTCAGTTCCGTTATTAACAAAGTAATACAATTAGAAGAAGGAAAAAAAGAATCAAATCCCTGTAATTATTTTTTCTATTTACTCCTAATATTTTTCACCAGAAGTAGAAAATTGTAATCAATTAGAGTCTTATCTCAAATTTGTTTTCAATTTAATTAAAATATTTACATTTTTAAATTATTTAAATGTTACTCCATAATATATAAAGAATAAACAACAACAATGTTTGGGGCACGTAGAGAAGAAGAAAGGGACGAGAGAGAATAGCCAATGTGTGAAAAGTACAGAAGAAGAAGAAGAGAAGAGTAAAGAGAGCCAAGTGGCAATCAAGATGATCCTCCCACTCGACACGTTTTCGTACGTTTTCTCTCATTTCTTTTCTTATTATTGCTTCTTTGCTCTCTCTAATTTCTCTATTACACTAAAACCTCTATAAATTAATAATGTTAGGACCAAAATATTATATTAATTTATAGTAATATTAATTTATTTATAAATTAATAATAATTATTTTATAATGTAAATTAATAATTATTAATTTATAAATATATTTTTTAATTGTTTAATTTTTTAAAATTATGAATTGAATCAATTTTTACAAAATAAGATTATGAAATTACAAATATTATAGAAATATTGTTTTTACAAATATTATAAATTAAAGAATATTGTAATTTTTATGGTATTAGAATTGAATTTGAAATAATTAAAAAATATTATTGAAAATAAATTACAAATATTATAGACAAATTCACTTATACACATGACATAAATATTCAAATTTATGAATAAAAATATCAATTATCGTATTTTAATAATCTACGAAACTATCAAAATGCAAATGATGCATACTTAGAAATTGAAAACTTTAAAAAGTTTTAGTTGTTTTATGAAATGTTATAGAATAATTTATATCATTATAGTTTGAAGATACAATATAACAATTGTTTTATAGATACGAGGTTTAAGAAAAATATACTTTACTATCTCAACATATATATATGTAAATTTAAAAGATTATTAATTTATAATATTATTGGGACCATATTTTATATGAGTATTTTCAAAAAATTATTATTTTATTATTTTATCGAATTTTGTTATTTTTTGCACTATTCCGACTTGGGACTAACAAAATTTAGTAATTTATAATGTTTATTAATTTATAAAATATTAATTTATAGAGGTTTTACTGTACTTTTAAAAAATAAAATATTATTAAAATAAAAAATGTTAAAAAATATTCGCTGACAAGTTACGTGTACTCAGCAGCGTTAAAGACGGGGAACGAGACATGTGTCGACTTGAAGAGTACGAGACACGTGTTGCTCTGTTTTGTTAATGTTCTTCATTCTTGTATGTACATCACTTCAGGTCCTACAATGGTTTGTGTGTACATAACATTCCATTTTTTTTTGTTAATTTTTAATACGTATTCAAAGACAATTGTGTATTTAATTATTTATGATTCGTGACTACTCGTGAGTGTGAATAAGTTATGTGTTTTTGTTTTATAACCATTTTATTACATGTTCTGCAGTGTGATTTTTTTTTTTTTTCAATTCATGATTGCTGGTGGCTTGGTGCTATTCATTCCAAAATAGAAATATTCCAAAATAGAAATAATGTGTTCTATTTTGAGATGAATGAATTTTTATTTGTTATTAAAAACTAGTTATCAATTTATGGTTATAAGATGATTTATTATAAAAACAAGTTTCTTTAGCTTTAATTAACATTATAGATTAGCAACTTGGAGTCCATAAGTACTATTAGATTTGAAACTTTATCATCATTATCGCCTATATTGTGATCACTGATTTCGAGTTCTATATACTTATATTAACAGTTAAATTAGAGCATGTAGTATTATTATAACATATAGTGATTATATTTAAACTAGAAGAACTAGCATAAAGGTTTGAGTGAACGAGTTTTATTTATTTAAGCCGATCTTTTTATTACATTCATTAAATCGAATCGTAAACTGTTAGTCTTAAGTACTTGTTTTAATTTTATTGTTTCTCAAACCGGTTTTAGAAATGTTTAGAACGGAAACAGGAACACCTTGATGAAGTAAATTAAATTATTGTCACCATAGATCTCTAGAACGGCTGATTACTTGACAACTCAAAGAGAATGATATATACAAACACAACTTGGTGTACTTGTGGATAAGTGGTCAGAGAGCCTCAAGGAAACATACCGGACAATCTTCCAGTACCGTAAACATGATTTGGGACAAGTACCTCACTAATACACTTAAAGAACCAAGGGGTACCTCTATAAGAAAAATTACATTTTTAATACCTTTAGCAACGATTTTTTTAAAAAAATATCACATCGGTATTATAAGTTTCACAAGTAAACAAATCAACAATTATCCCACAACATATAGAACATTTTAAATTTGTGAATATACATTCATTCTGAAATATCATAAGTCATATGGGCATGGGCATCTGATCTTTACACACGAGGGATCTGAATCTAAATAACTAAATTTGCAAATCTAGATATCCTAATTCTTTTAAATCTAATATCATAAGTTTAAAAAATCAAAGATATCAATTTTCTCTGGGGAATACGAGCTATTTCCCCCCGATAACTATCATATCTAGCCAGATAAAACCCAAACTTTGACCTCGATCTATATATCCATCAATCAAACGTTCTACACCTATTTCTCCCCAAAATAAAAGTTTTATATTTAAACCTCCTCGAATTGATAGTTTGAGTTCTATTACCCCACAAATTTGGATTACATCGGTTTATTGTTCACTTAACTAATTACTAGACAAACAAAACCAATTAAAACCAAAGAAAACCAAATTTATATTAGATTAGAACCCGATTGGAACCTAAAACCAAAACACCTGATCGATGAAAACACGACCAAAACACTCTATTGGCACCTAGAGCAAATTCTTTGTTCTTATAATAAAAACAATTGTTTTTAATGGAAAAAATGAAGGAGAGCATATTCCATGTCCACGACACTACTATAATAGTATATGAATTTGAAGTCTTCATAATTTTGTTAACACCACCGTCGTTGGTGTGGGATGAAGGCACTGTCGGGGATCCATAGGTTGTTGAAGAAGAAGACGAGTGAAGAGGAGGAGGAGGAGGGGAGAGAGATGGACACAACTTCATCGTCGTCGCTCCATGGATTTGAGATCTGGTAAGTGAAGAGCTGTTCCAACCGAGTGGACTCAGCGAGGTGGAGAGTGGAGATGGTTGAGGAGAGAAAGAGGAGTCGAGGAAAAGCGAGTCTTCACGGGAGAGAGACATGTCGAGAAGGTGAAGGCAGTGGTGGTCGAAGAATGTGAAGGCGATCTAGGTAGTCCACCAAACAGCGCCGTCGCAATAATACATGGCTCTGTTCCTTCCTCTCCACCATCTTCGTCAGCTCTTGCGACGCGACTCTCGGCTATCACTTCCACTCATCTTTATCATCAATCTTCCTACTCTAACAATTATGGTTAATTACAATCGAATTTAATTACAATGAATTTATCCAATCAGTTTTTGTAATGAAAATTCTTTTGTAATTGAAATTGAAAATCAAATTTATCAATATCATTGGTTGATGGAAGAATCAGGCCAAGAAGAAATATCATATCAATTAATGATTGGTCAGATTTTAATTCAGAATCAACTCTTAGTGGTTTAATATTTGGTTTAATTCGGGTTTTGAAGTGTAAACCGATGTAACCGAGATTTGGGAAGATTTAAATATAAAACTTTTATTTTGGGGAGAAATAGGTGTAAAACGTTTGTTTGATGGATATATAGATCGAAATCAAAGTTTAGATTCTATATGGCTAGATATGATAGTTATTAGGAGAAAATAACTCGTTTTTCATTTCCTCTATAACAAAGAACCAAAAAATTTCCTCTCTAACCTTAATCGAACGTGACCGTCATCGCATGAACCAATATAAATATTTGTTTTTACTAAAGCAAAGTTTATTACTAAAACTAGTTATATATCTTAAGCGGAACCCATTGGCTAAGGTTAAGGTACGTGGTCCTACAAGGCCAGCTCAGAGAGATCTGGGAGAGACCTCTTACACCGTGACAACGAACTGTCGCTGGAACGTGAAGCATGTCAGAGCTCGGACATGTTAACACGTGTCCTAGTGGGTGTGGGGATCCCTTGCGTTGTCTAAACATCCCGATCCACTTCTTGTTTTTTCTTTTTTACTTTTTTTAATTTCTTCCCCAAATCATCTACTTCATGACAGAACGTGAATCATGCAGACTACTATAGTGTTTTGATTGCGTAATATATTTAGTTAAAAAACTCTATATATTATGTTCACTCAGAGTCAGAGTCTATCGTACAAACTAATAGCTTTGAGACTCGATGAACATGGCATATCTTTAGCTACTCCAATATTTTTTTAATTTTGCGCAAGATTAATAACTGGTGTCTTTTCTTTTCTATGATATCTAGTTATCTACTACTACTAATAGTCAACATAAGTATATAATAAGTCAAGATTCGATAAGAATAATTCAACTAT
The DNA here is from genome assembly GCF_030686135.1 of Camelina sativa. Classification (NCBI taxonomy): domain Eukaryota; kingdom Viridiplantae; phylum Streptophyta; class Magnoliopsida; order Brassicales; family Brassicaceae; genus Camelina; species Camelina sativa. The sequence goes on along the minus strand of NC_141886.1, from coordinate 21,704,047 downwards.
CCGGTCATTATATATATATATATATATATATATTAGTAAACTATTCATTTGTAACTTACATCCATGATAGAAATGCAACAACAAATAAATCGTTAATATTGTAAAGGTTACGAAAAAAATTAATATATAATTTCACCAAAAACATTTCAAGCCAAAATTAATATATAAAACTTACTGTGTGTGACAGATTTATCTCATTACTAATCAATCTTTATATGATTTATCTCATAAACTAATCAATCTTTATATGATTTATCTCAATGTTAATTTGTATTGATAATATAAGCATATTGATAAAACCTATAAAACTATATTCTGTGTGTTTTGTTTTTTTTTAGTAAACGGCAGTTACATACAATATCAGTGAACAAAACATATGGATTTAGATTGGTCGACAAAAAACTCATGTATGATTCTAAAAGGAATATACACCACTCACCATCATCACTAATTCCACCACACATCAAGCTAATAGGTGGCGTAGCAATGGCGTAGGGGAGCTCATTATAACCATATATAGGGGGGGTCACGTGTCCCCAAGAGATTGGTATATGAAAGTATACGCTTTTTAAAAGGATTCAAACAAGGTTTTGAATTTTCTTGGAAATTTTTGAATATTGAATGTAAGTTGTTTACTTAGGGATGAGTCCTCATTGCATCCAAACTTTGCCACAAAAGTATAACCAATAACGAGTACTATATTATTTACAATTATCCTTTTTTTTTGTGGGAGGGGGATTGTCAACATATATTTTTAAAAAATTATAACTGCGAAGAAAAATGATTTTTTTTATCCACCACAAGCTCTAAAGTTTTTCAACAAACTTTTCCAACATTTGTTATGGATTATTTTTTTTGGTAGAAGAGAGGAGACAAAGTCTCCTATAATTTATTAAAAAATAAAATCCAAGTTACATTCGAATAAAATGTGAATACGTAGTTCCAATCTCATCCGCTAGCAGCTCAATATTAAGATCATCTGGACAAACATCTAAAAATTTGAAACCCAACGGTAAAGAAAAGGCATAGTTGGCTAAACCATCTGTAAGACGGTTAGCTTCCCTATAGATATCATATGAGTAATACGGATCAGCCAGTCCCTAGAAATAAAGCCATAGCACAACCGTACTAAGAAAGACAGAGGATGAGAATCACTTATCCCTATCGTGAGAAAGCTAACAACCATCTCCGAGTCCACCTCTAACTCCACACATCTCACATTACACTCCCAAGCCACATTTATTATGGATTATTATTATTTTTTTTCAAGTATATTCAGATTATGTCATAATGATTTCTTATACATTTGAATGTAACAAGCCAAAAGCAAAAGATAAAATCAAAAGTAACCATGATTATAAAAAACATCTTAAAAAAAAATCCAAACATTATAAGATGATAATAATCATGATATTCTCTTCCTTTCTCATTTTTTTTTAAATTATAAAATGTTATAGTCATTTCCTTTATAGTTCCCTACTGCTAAAAAAATAATAGAAAATTACTTTCGAAAGGGAAAAAAATTTCCTAAAAGATAAGCCATTTTAAGGCATTTTCTCTTTTAAAATAGAAAAAGGTTGGTAAGCTGGAAAAAGGGAATGGAATCAAATCTAGCAAAATCGTTGACGTGGAGATAAGAGAGATCGAGATGTGTCGCATTCGCATATTGTTTGTTTTCTCTTTATCAAGCAATATGCTAATTACTTTCTTTTATTATTATTACAAATTGTATTGTCATCTTTGTTTCTTTAGAAACTACAATGATGCGACCTTAGACCAGATATCATATAAGCTTATTTTAAAGTGAACTGATCATTCGCAAAGGAACAAACCATAGGATATACCTTCACGTATTCGCTTAAAGTGTTTCTTGATTAATTCGTTTGTTCTCTTATTATATACATAACGAATGCTATAATAAGAATGGTGGAATATTCGAATAAAAAATTTGGAATATAGAAGGAGAAAATAAACAAAAAGAAACTAGGAAATGAAGAAATTATATTGAGTTCCATGAGGAGAAAACGAAAAAAAGAAACCTAAGAAAAAGAAGTAAAAATATTTGAATCTGTAAAGTAATCTCGATTTGCAAACACTTGAAACAATTAAATTTCTAGTAAAGCTGCAAATTATAGGTGTTCCTGTGTTGGTGGTGTTTGTAAAGGAGGACAGCATCATCATCTAGCAAGCTCTTTGTTTGAACCTAAGGGGCTCTTCTTCCTTCACTGTGTTTTTGGTTAATGTCTCCGTTTCCAGTGCGTGCTCCTCCTCTTCTTTCATTTCTTCCACCGTTCCTACGGCTTCTGACTGGCTTGAACTCATCTTCACCATCTGCAGATCCATTCTGTGTCTTGCTTTCACTGCTTCCACCACTTCCACCTCTACGGTTCCTACGGCTTATGACGAGCGTGAACTCATCTCCCTCATCTGCAGGGGCAGCAGAGCCATTCTCAGCCTGAGCCTGAGTCGGAGCCTGAGCCTGAGGTTGAGGCTTGCTTACACTGTTTCCACCTCTGGTTTTCCCAGAAGGTTGTTTGCTTCCATCGTAGTCAACTGCAAAGTATCCAAGAGAAAGTTTCAGCCTTGCACGCTAGAAAGCGATGATTTCATAGCAAGAGGGTTTAGGTTTAAGGAAAACGACGAGCTAACCTTCTTTTTCCTTTACACGAAGCTTACGGTCTGCAAGCATGAAGGGCGTGTTCTTGGCAGCCTGGAATTTGACAAGAGTTTGAATCAGAATATTCAGAGACTTTTAAACGGGGAAACAAGAAGCTGGAATTTATAATTACCTGAAGCACGCTCTGGACAGAGGAAGCAGACTCAAAGGAAATAAACCCGAAGCAAACTGCATTAGTCTGGCCCTGGACGCATAAGAAATGTGTACAACTCGTGTAAGGGAACCTAGAAGAGGTGATGATTAGTAATAGCAAAAAGACACAAGAGGTCAAAAGATCAAACCCTGGAGCTTCGGACTTGAATCCCATTTTCTTTGATAGGACCAAAATCCTTGAACAGTTCATGGAGTTGAGGTGGCATTGCATTCATTGGCAGATTAGCCACAAATATCGCAGTTCCTGAAAACGAAGAAACACCCGTTTGATATACAAGAAACAAACAAGAAACGAAAATATTTATTTCAATCCAACATCAATGGCCATCTCTGCCTGCTAACCTGGTTCATCAATGATCCTCTGACTGGATTTCTTTACAGAGTTACTAACAGAAGCAGGTTTTTGAGGTGCACCAGCTGCACGGGGTTTTTCCACGACTTTAGGTTTCTGAACCGGGGCTTTAACAGCTTTAACTTGAAACGGAGCAACGTTGTGTGCCGCTGATTGAACCTGTAATGGGTGTTACTTATATAAGTATGCATAGATGTCCAATGTTAAAAGAAAAAAATTATGCAAAAAATAAAACTCACTATCGCAGCAAACGATTTCTTGGCTCCTTTAGGCTGAGGAGCAACTGTTTCAGCAACTGGCTCTGTTGGTTTTTGAGCAGCAACAGCTTTTTCTTCAGAGCGCTTGACCTTTCCATTGTCCAACGGAGCAGCAGCTATAGCAACAGCATTCTTTGTAACAGCAGCAGTAACAGACTTCTCGGTCTTCTTTACCTCCTCAGCTGGCTTCACCTTCTCAGTTGCTGGCACCACGAAAGAGTTATCAATATACAGTCAATACTCTCTTTCTTAGTAAAACTACAAACTTAAAACCACACAGAAAAAAAAAAGTAACACAACAACTAACCAGGTAGAGATTTTGGGGTGGAGTCATCATCATCAACATAACGAAAAATGTCATTGAGGACATCATAGGTTGGATTTTCCTGGTTCCGATGTGCCAGATAAAACATCTGAGAGAACTTCCTCCTCAGGTTATCTTTACCAGTCAAGAAACCAACAACCATGATAAAAATCCCATCTTCAAAAGAAGTCTGAGAATCGACACTCTTGATCTCAAATGTAGTATTCTCATAGTCAGAGGAAAGGATCTGCTCCTTGATAGCCTGAAGAACCAAGAATGATATAAACAAATAAATAAATATCCAAAAGTCTTGATTTTTGTTCATAGAGATTCTAAACAACGACAATAGCCACAATGTGAAATAGCACAAACTCAATCTCCACAGATCAATACACAAGACTAAATCAAAGAAACCTTGACCTAATTAAACTAACCATGAGATCGATTTCAAAAAAAAAGGAGAAGACTTTTTACCTCAACGGAAGTAAAAGACATCATAGTACCATCAGGTTTAGGTCTGGTGACAACACTGGCATCAACGTAAAACCTACAAGCTTCCTGAGTATGACTTTTTAAAAAAGAAAAGTACTGTTCCACAAAGGAAGCAGAAACCTTCTGAGCTGAATGAACACCTTCCTCGGTAGCCATATCTGCACACTTACTGAATAAATCAAAAACAGAGCAGGTCAGAACCAATTTCAAATCAAATCGGAGAAAAAAAAAACCCTAGATCAATGAAAAAAAAAAACTAAATCCGAATTCGGATCAATGAGATTAAAAAACCTGGCGGCAGAGAAAGATGGAACCGAGGAGAGTCCGGTGTGATAGATAGAAGCTTGAGAGAAGCGTGATTTAGGGTTTTTTTATAAAAAAAGTTTAGGAATCGAGAGATTTGGATTGGAGAAGAAGACAGAGACAGAGAGGAGGGAGGAGTAGGGTTTTAGAGAGGTTAAACAGATTAAATAAAGGAATTTTCTCCCAAGGTCGGCTTTGTTTTTTTTTTCTTTTTCTCTTTTTATTTATTTATTTCCAATTAACTTAGTAAAAAGTAAATTTGTTTTTTTTTTTTGTAGGGACACTTTTTAAGTTGACACTTGTTGAGTCTTCTTAACTTTTTTAACTATATCACACGGGTGGTAAAAAGGTAAATCACAAATAAATAAAAAAGGAAAAACTTAACGCCACTTTGAGTCAAGTGGTTCGTGTGGGTTCGGTCGTGATTCGGACCATATGTTATTTGTTTACTAGGAAAAGGAACACTTAGCTCTTGTCCAAAAAGAGGTTTATTTGATTTTTTTTTTTGGTATTAAAATCCAATATTATAAATTTAATGATTAAAAAGATTTGAAGATAATAAATAAAAATCTAGAGTTATTCAATTAGAGATATCTTTAAATAGTGGATACAAATTATTCAATTAGAGATATCTCTAAATAGTGAATAAATTAATATTTTAGATCAATTAGAAGTATCTAAATCTAAGTATTAAATACAAAATTATGTATTTAGAGATATCCAAATTGTAAATACAAATTAATGATTTAGATAAATCTTGTAAGATATTACTAATACTAATAATTCTTTTTATATAGCTTTTGTTAGACAATATCTTAGTTTGATTTTTATTTTATTGCACTTTTTAATAGTTTTATTAGTGAAATCCTCATTAAATTAGCCCAAAACTATACACACAAGTTTGTGCACACTAAATACAAATTTATCCAATTTCTGAATTTAATGAATTATTTGAATAATTAGAATTTTAATATTGTTTGTCGGAGGTTGTGGTTGCTAACATTTAACAATAATAACAGAAATCGTTCTATACCGTTACATGTCGTTTGAAATCGTTAGATTTCAAAAACTTATTCCGGCAACGTTTGCAGCAGCAAGTGGTTACGGATGGTTCAAATTTTTAATTTTTCTTATTTATATTAGTAATAATAATTTATTAAAAAATTAAAAATAAAAACACAATCTAATTTTCTCTTGTTAAATACTATCATAACAAATTATTTAACATATATATATATATGATTTACATGCATCAAGTTCTTAAGTATTCTTTATTCTCGTTTAACTAGCATTAGTTATATGAATTGATTTTTATTATAAAAAAAAAATATTTACATTTGCATAATTAAAAATATTCTCAAGTTTTAATGTAGTTAGCCATGTATAATTTCTAATTCAAGTTGAATTATATCATTATTAGAAATTAAATATTATATAATTTTATTTACTTCATTAATACACTATTTTTTTTTTACTTTCCATCTAATGAGCAATACATATTTATTGCAGTTCTTACAATATTGTGACTGTCACATTTAATTTTTATATATTTTAGTTTCATTTTAATTTTTAACTAAAGACAAAAAATATAATAGTGTAGGACTTGAATGAATCATTATTTTAAGTAGATTATATTTTCAGTTGATTATATTACCTTTCAGAACGGTTTTAGAGAGGTTCCTTGACAATGATTTGTCTACTTACGGCGGTAGAAAGAAAACAGATTAAATAAGGAAGCATAAATATATTAATTCCTTATTTTCTCTTATTCAAGGTTGGCTTTGTTTTTTTTTTTGTCTTATTTTCCAACTCAAACTTAGTAAAAAGTAAATTTTGTTTTTTTGACTTGGTACTCTTAACCTGGATTCTAAAAGATTTTTGGTTTTTTGAAAAAAAACTCTGTTAGAGAAATAGACGATAGCTTTTTCAAGCACATATTGATGAATTGTCCAATATTTGACCAAGTATTTTTAGTTTGTTTAATACTGAAAATCGATATCTTATCAATATAACACATACCATAAACGTCATATTAATTCATCAATTTGCTTTTGACATATTTTGGAATAAGTAGGTGTTCATAAAAATAATAATAGCTAGATTAGGACCGGCGGTACACCGCGGGCAAATTATTTATAATTAAAACCTTTAAATTATAAGTTGTATTTATTGGTTAAATAATTATATAATAATTGTTAATTTTATAGTTTAAACCATATAATACCGTAATATAATTTATTTTTTACATAATATTTATTTAATCAATTTAATTAGATATATCTTTTCTCTAATACCAATAGTGTTAACAAAATAATGAAATGATGTTTTACCCCTGTAACACCGAATTAATGATATTTTCAATTTATATAAATATCAACAAAACCCGTCCCGCTATATAACCCCGTCCCGAGATATTTTAACTCGCACTATATCATCTTAATTTTTAATATTTATTGTTTTGTATTATAAATATTAGATTGAGTTGATATGTTATTTATTAAGATTGTAACCATTTACATTTTCTAAAATTGACTCTTCTTATAAAGTTTAAATATTTATAATACTTAGAATTCTTAAAACGGTTGAGTATTTCTCATATTTAAAGTTTCGTAAAAGTTTAAATATATTACTAATATTTTAAAGGTCTTCTAACTTTTTTAAAAGTTGAAATATTTATAATATTTAAACTTCTTATAAAGTTTAAATATTTATAATATTTGAAACTTCATAAACTTTTAAATATTATTAATATATTATAAGTTTAACTTTCTAAAAATATAAATATTTATACGTTTTATAAAATATAAATATTTATAATATTTATATTTTAAAAGTTTTACATATTTATAATATTTAACTTTTTAAAAATATTTAAAATAAAAAACTGGAATAAACCAAATAAAAGGTTTTTAAGTTTGAATACCTGATAAATTAAGCTTTCTACTCATTTGTATTCTGAATCATTTTGGTCTTTTTTATAGTATGACTCTGAACTATTGTCCAATTTTTTAGGCGATGTGGAATATTGTATCTGTATTTTTTTTATTCATCTTTTGAGTAGTATATGTCTGTTTTAAAAAAAAATTATTACATCATATGCAAGAAAAAATCACAATTTTTAGTAACTAAATGTATTATAGAATAATTCAAGATAATTTAAAAAAGTTCAAATAAAAATGAAAGAGAATCATATATTTATGTTTAAATGAGGTATACAAATTTCCTTACTTTTTAAAATCTTACCTATAATTAATTTTGAAATTTTTGGTAATTAATATTAAAGTCAATGTATTAAATGCAAAAACTTTCCAAAAAGTATTTTTGAGCAAAAACTGCTACAAAAATACTAGTATAGATAAAGAGGTATATTTTTTGGAGGTTATTTTCATAGTTGTCGAAGGCAACAAAATGAGAAGGTTACACAATTAGACGAACATAAAGGGAGCCATCTAATGTATTAGAAAGGAAAATAATATCAACTATTTAGTGGACGAGCTTAAAATTTTCGAGACAGGTGAAATATGAAAAGGTTTTGTTGAGAAATGAACGTTATCCAGCTTAAAGAATGATTAATGGCAGAGCCGGTCAAGAGTACAACTAGAACAAGCTTGTGCTTGCGGCCGTAAATTAGATATATAATATTTCGACCATTTATGCATAGTACGATCGTTAGTCTAGCCGTAAAGTTGTAGTGTACTTGGTCATCTAGTAAAAGGTTCGACCTGCTATGATTAATGGAAACTAAACCAAGTCATGTGACTCACATATTCAATGTATAATTGGTATAGCAAATTGAATCTCTAAAACCTCTATTAATATGGATTTAGTTGAGTTACTAGTTGCTTGGTGGACAAGATCATGGATGGATATTACATAGTAATTTACTTAACTAACACTGATAAATATGTTATGATCAAACCGAGCGAAATTGATCAAGGGAGTAGATCTCTATCTAGTGGAGCGGGAGACAAAATAAGATACAAAGAACCAACTTAGTATTGAACTAGTGGTGAGATTTACCCCCTTCTAAAGAATTCAATTCTGGATTAAGAGGAGCTATATCATAAACGTATAGATTTCGGCTTATAACTATTCAATCAACTATATATAAACAAGAATACGAGGATCTGCTCTATCATTGTGAAAAAAATAGCAGACAAAAAAAAAACATAACTTTTGTGTAAGTCAAAGGAGCAAAATGCTCAAAGAAAGTGCCCTCCCATGTTCCTCCCTCTTCCTTCCGTCTCCAACTGTCTAAGCAATCAATTTCCATTACTTTTGTAATACAATATTCAAAACTATTAGTTATCTAAACTTTAAACCACAATCAATTCTCCTAAGTTACGTATTCGTGGGTCTCAAGAAAACTTAAGTGTCAAAACTATCACGATCAAACAGGGTTTACATTTAACTACAGCTTCACAACGTGAGGGTCTCAACTCTTCATTTTCACCCATCATAAAATCAAAACAAATACACATGCAAGCACGAACATGCTGCATATATATAAAACACACACATACAAACGTGTATACAGTATACACATTACTCAGGAAAAAACAAAAATAAAAAATGGGAAACTCTTTAAGATGCATATCGCAAGAACAAGATCCGAACCAGAAGAAACCAAGCTCCGCTGTCAACGGTACTAGCTCAGAGAAACACGTGAGGAGGCTGTCTCTAATACCATCTTTCCGACGCCGGACATTACTACCATCTCTCTCTTGCTCCGGATCCTCCACGTCAACTTCATCAACGTCCAAGAAAGGAGGGATCAAGACAAAGAAGAAGGTTAGAGAAAGACACCATCAAGAGCATCACCATGACCACCATGAGAAAGACTCCCTTATTCAAGAACAAACCTTAGCCGCCACAAATATACTCTTTAGCCAAACGCCTCGTAACAGCAACTCTGCTCCTCCTTTCCGACGCTCCACCTCCGTCGTTTACACTCAGCCACCTTCTGCAGCGGTAGCCGCATCCGTAGGTTCTGTTTCCGGCGTCTTGACTCCTAAAAAATCCACTTGTGGATTCGTTAGAAGTTCTAGCAATAGGCAGAGGTCAAGCACCGATCCTGTTCTTAAACCCAATCAGCTTCTAGACAAGGCAAGCACTTTCATGCCTCTATATTTTTCCATTTATCAAACCGGTCAGAATCGAACCGGCTAGTTCCTATAGATTCATTTGAGTAATTGAAGTAAATAACGCAAAAAAAAAAACATAACTGATGGAAAATAAATAAAATGACATTTTGTTAAATGTTTTGTGATTCTCAATTTTCTTATATATATAATCGAAATTGTCACTAAATATATTTTGTGTTAATTGCTATAATCTTTTGTTTTATCCAAATTTTCTGTTGAGATGGTCTACACCTATACTCATGTTAATGATGCAGCATGCTAATGATATTATATGAAAAATAAATGGAACCAGGAGCTAAAGGTTGAAGGAGCGGAGACAAAGCGGTTCGTGCTGGTTCATGGAGGAGGATTTGGAGCATGGTGTTGGTACAAAACCATAACGCTCTTAGAGAAACATGGCTTCCAAGTCGACGCCGTTGACTTGACCGGTTCTGGTGTTAGTTCTTTCGATACCAACAACATCACTAGCCTCGCTCAGTATGCCAAACCCCTCCTCCACTTCTTCGACACCCTCAAACCCACCGAGAAGGTCTCATTTTCACATAATCATAACGTTTTCTAACAGATACCAATACCATAGATGTTATTAATTTACTAACAAATTTAAGAATTGATGTGCAGGTGATATTAGTGGGGCATGATTTTGGAGGGGCTTGTATGTCTTATGCAATGGAGATGTACCCTTCTAAGATCTCTAAGGCTGTTTTCATCTCTGCTGCTATGTTGGCTAATGCACAAAGCATTCTTGATCTCTTTAATCAACAGGTTTTTTCTTGTCTTCATAACATTTTAATTTTGCAGAGTATTTTAAAAACAAATTGTGTAATTCTTATGGCCACCCACATCATTGTGCAAATAATGTCTTATCTACCTAATCTAATTGCAACCATTTCCTTGATTTAATTGCAGCCTGACTCAAATAATGATCTGATGGAACAAGTCCATATATTCTTGTACGCCAACGGCAAAAAGAACCCTCCAACAGCTGTTGATTTTGATAGATCATTGCTTCGAGACTTTTTCTTTAATCAGAGCCCCCCAAAGGTACAAAATTCACAATCACGCACACATAAGGCTAAATTAAAAGCTGAACCGGTACAACTCGGTTAAACTTAACCCGACTTGTTATCTATTTTACTATATATAGGACGTTGCATTAGCGTCGGTATCCATGAGATCAATCCCGTTCGCACCGGTGCTAGAAAAGCTTCACGTGTCGGAGAAAAACTACGGTTCAATCCGGCGGTTCTACATCAAAACCATGGAGGATGATTACGCTGTACCGGTTTCTCTCCAAGAAGCAATGATCAAATCAAACCCTCCTGAACAAGTTTTTCACCTCAAAGGCTCTGATCATGCACCTTTCTTCTCTCGTCCTCAGTCTTTGAACCGAATACTCGTCGAGATTTCTCAGTTACCGTCCAAGAAATCTTCATGAATCTTTGTTACCGGTTCTGTAAAACCGTACCGGACATAGGATCCTGTAAACTTTAGAGATTGTCGGATTTGCTTTTATATTTTTGGAGAGATATGAACCGTACCGGTCTTTTTTTCTCATTATTTGTAACTTTTTATCAAACAGTAAGTAATGCATTATGAAAATTTTGATTAAATTAATGCAAAAAGATTAGGAGAAAGTGAAATTAATATTTGGATTACACTAGAAAAAGGTTTAAAGTTACAAAACGACAACGGTGTATATAGTGATAGTTGTTCTGTTGAAGTGACGTGCCAGCTAAGCATTACCTTTATTTACATGAGATCTTTTTCTTGTGTGTGTCTATAAATCACAATTCCACAGGCTTCTTGCTTTCTCTCATTGGCTCTTTCTTCTCGCTTCTTCTCCAATCACCTTGCTGATCAGGTAAACTAGATTGGTGTTTCGTATTGCATTTGTTGCCTTGTAGTAGATGTGAACTTTTGTTTTACAGAACCTTTCACCAGTCAAGTATGATTTGATAGTTTTTTGGTAGATTTGGAAACTTGTAATATATGATACGTTCTGTTTAGGTTTGTGTAGTAATCTCGGAATTGAATGACTGCTCAATTATTCTGTTTTTGTTGTATAAAATATGCTATGCTGATTCCAGATTCATATTAGCGAAGTACAATTGAGAAAGCAAGAGAGAGATAGAATGGGTCGTGGAGTTAGTGCAGGTGGAGGGCAGAGTTCGTTGGGGTATCTTTTTGGTAGTGGAGAAGCTCCAAAGCCAGTAGCCGTTAACAAAGCTCCAGCTGAAACTCAAATATCTGCTCCTGCTCCACCTCCTCAAGCCGCTGCTCCAAAGACTGTTGATAGCACCAAACAAGTGCCTGCTGGTCTCAATAGCAACTCCTCAAACAATTACATGCGCTCAGAAGGACAGAACACAGGAAACTTCATCACGGTATATAGATCTCTTTCTTTGTGTGACTGATACTGTAACAATACATATATATAAGGATTTGTGATGACAAAGTAGACTGTCTAAAGATTTATGGTTAGGTACTAAAGCATGTTTTGATTTTTTTTTTGCAGGACCGGCCATCGACCAAGGTTCATTCTGCTCCAGGAGGTGGCTCGTCTTTGGATTACCTCTTCGGTGGTGGTAGCAACTAGCAGTACCTGAGGCCAAACCTTGGTCACTATATGTTACTTTATCCCAAGTCTCTTTTATGTCATTCTTGTGGAACCTCTTGTTCCCTTGCAAAAAATAATTAATCTATGATATCTTAGTTTAGTATACAAATGTGCTTCGAAATCTTGTATGGTTCTATTTCAAACAATAACAAATCTGTCTCAGTTCTACTTGTTCTTAATTTCACAATTGATTCATAAAATCTTCAAATCAATGTTAAAAAAAAAATGGAGAGTAAAGAATACTCTTGTATCCTAATCCTTGCAACTGAAGGGCTTTTGATTGGTAAATCTTAAATTGTTGCGGTAAAGAACAGTAAAAATTTCACAATGTGAAATTATCAAAGAGAGCATTAATATTCCAGCTTGCAAGGGGAAAAAACAAAAAAAAAGCCACTAGTTGGCCTATCTCACAATTTTTTAATTTTTTTTTCCATCAATGAGTTTATTATTTTTTTTTAACTACGAGCCTTTTACTTTGGCCTGAGAGCTCTCTCTACCCGGCGACGACGGTTAAGAAGAGCCATAGATGGATCATAATAACTCGCCGAGATCTCGTCGGAGCCGGAAACCGGAGCCTAAACCGGACATATACTCAACTTTCGTAGTCCACTCCGACTCCGATTCTGACCAAGGTGGAGATCGAGACAAACGCAAATCCAAACCTGAGGAAGACGAGAATGTTGATTTATACGCAACGATGGTTTACAAAGGCGATAGTGACGGAGGAGGAGGTGATGAAGATGATGAAGACGATTCTATGCTTCCTCCTCTTCTCAAGCGTCTTCCCAAAGATTTCGGAGGCGGCGCCTCGCTCGATTACGATGAAGACGACGGTGATGAAACCGGAGATTTCGGTACGATGATTGTGAAAACAGATCGGAGTAGTAGTCGTAGTAAGAACAGTCCGTATTCGTCTAATCCGCGAATTGGAGTTAGTCCTAGGAGGAGAGGCGGAGATGAGGAATCTTCCGATGAGGAAGAGGAGGAGGAAGAAGAAGATGATGATGATGACGATGAAGATGACGGAGACTACGGTACGTTTGTTGTGAAACCTAAGGCTAAAAAGGGAAAGAGTAAAGAGAAGGAGATTGATATGTCAACTATGGGAAGAGCTGTGGCGAGTATGCAGAAGTCAAATTTTGGTGGTAAGACTCGGAAATCGGATCCTTCCTCTTCTTCTTCTAAGCTTCAAGGTGAAGATAATCGGAAAATGCAGCAGCAGAACAGTAAGATGTCAACCACGTCTCTTCCTGATAGCATTACTAGAGAAGATCCAACCACCAAATACGAATTCCTCAATGAACTTGGTAAATTAGCCTATCTTGAGTTGATTTTGTTGTTTGTCTCTATTGTATTAGCTCCATTATGTAGCTATGATCAATATGATTTCAGTATTTGTTTCAATATGGATATGGATTTTGGCAGGGAAAGGATCATATGGATCTGTCTACAAGGCAAGAGATTTGAAAACGTCGGAGATTGTTGCGGTGAAAGTCATATCACTTACCGAAGGGGTATTAAAAACTTTTCCTCAGGGTTTGTTAGAATGTCATAGTTGCTAAAGTAATCTATATGTGATTCAAGTTATAATTTTAATAGGAGGAGGGCTATGAAGAGATCCGGGGAGAAATTGAGATGTTGCAGCAGTGTAACCATCCAAATGTTGTCCGTTACCTTGGGAGTTACCAGGGAGAAGATTATCTTTGGGTGAGTATTGTGGCCATAGCTTAATTCTCTTTGTTAGATATAGCGTCTCTTACTATTTGGAATCAATTTGCTTTCTTCTTTTATATATTTTAGTTTAGTTTATGTATTCGATCTCTCTCTAGGTACTAATTTCTGTCTTCTGACAGATAGTGATGGAGTATTGTGGAGGTGGAAGTGTTGCTGATCTTATGAATGTTACCGAGGAGGCGTTGGAGGAGTATCAGATAGCATATATATGTCGGGAGGCGTTGAAGGTATCCACAATCTGTAACCTCTTTTCACTTTATAGAATTGCTTAAAGCCCATAATCACGGGGAAGAAAAATGATGTCTGCTTCCTGTATTTTATGCTGCCATATTTGCTTGCGCTCCTTTGCTTCAACATGTTATAGGCCTAATTATTCTGTTTGTAGGGCCTTGCATACTTGCACTCAATATACAAAGTCCATAGAGATATAAAGGGTGGAAATATCTTGTTGACCGAACAAGGAGAGGTCAAGTTGGGTAAGTTATCTTAAGGAATTATCTATCCACCTGCTTGAAGAGTGGCACTTACTTGTGAATTATTCTATTACACATGTTGGCTTTTATATTTTCAAGCTTGGAATCTTGCCTTGCTTTATCGGTTTTTAATTAATTTTTTTTACTGCTTACAGCTGCATGTTGATTCCAAAGTTCTCTACCTTGATCTTTTCAGGTGACTTTGGGGTTGCAGCTCAACTTACGCGGACTATGTCCAAGCGAAACACGGTAAACACTTAAATGAATAAAGATTGCTATGGTTAATTCATCAAGCTGTCTTTTATCAATTGGCTAATTGAAGCTGAGGAGATATTTTGTGCCTGATGGTGGGATTCTGTAACGTTTTGTCTTGTTTGAAGTTCATTGGGACTCCACACTGGATGGCCCCGGAGGTTATTCAGGAAAATCGTTATGATGGGAAGGTAAGTGTTCTATTTGACAATAATTGGTTCTGATAAACTCCCTAAAGTTTATCAATTAATTTAAAAACTAAAGATTATATGGTCTGATGTAATGGTACCTTACATATCTTTTGCTGAATTTACGCTTCACGTATTATACATTACATCTCTTGAAGAAAGTACTGAAGGTTTTACTAAAATGGTTGTGCAAACTAGTTCTGCCGGATCCTATTTTTAGAGGATACCAGTGTCTGAAATATAGCCAGTTAGAATCTACGACTGCACTAGTTTTCTAGAGAGTAGATTCGATAAATCCTGTTTACATCTTGATGAAATTTGGACTCTTTACTACAGGTGGATGTATGGGCTCTTGGTGTTTCAGCAATTGAGATGGCAGAGGTAATATGGGAATACTTTTCGTAGGACTAAAATTATGTTGTAGTTGGCAGTTTAGCACTTTCTTCCGAAAATTGTGCAACAAAATAAGTTAATGCAAATGGTTCAACCAACTTCTTGTACATTTTTATTAACACTCTCACATCACTTAAGTCACTTCTTTCATATTTTATTCTTAATCATCCAATGGTTGTCTTCTGACATTTAGTTGTGTTGTTTACAGGGGCTTCCTCCAAGATCAGCAGTTCATCCGATGAGGGTTGTTATATTAAGCCATCTTGCTTTTGTTATTATGTTTCCAAGTCATCGGATACGTTATTGAGTTTAGGATGGGCAAACTATACAGTCCTGCTTTTTTCTTTTCTTCTGGTTTTGTTTTCTTCTCTGTTTGGAAAACTGAAATGAAGTGAATCTGATCTTGAATCCAAACCTAGAACAGTTTGTTGCACATTGGTTCGAGTTTGACTTCATTTTAAGGGTTTTTGTAAATGTGGTTGACTCATACAGTTCGTTTACTTTAGTTGTAAGCCGTTTGGTTCAGTCTGTTTTGAAAGCAATGTCAAGCAGCTTGGTGCTGTTAAGTTGGTCCTATAGATTGAAATGGAACCAAATCTGCATAGACATGGTATGAATTTTTTCATAAACATAAGAGTTTTTAGGCTAGAAAATGGAGGTCTTGAAATACTTCTGAAAGGTCTTGATTGGTTAGTGGTGAAAAATTAGGTGAAAAAGAGTGAAAATTCGCTTGTTTGCTTATTTGATGGCCTTTAATCTCATATTGCGATGATTTAATATCTCATTTCGGACATCCGTCTTTGCTAGGTTTTGTTTATGATATCCATCGAGCCAGCTCCAATGCTTGAGGATAAAGAAAAATGGTATGTCTTCAACCTCTTTAGAATATTACATTAACTATCATTAAGGCAGAGGAGAAATTTTCAAATCATCCAAGCGTAGTCAGTACCTTGTATTGTGATGTATATATCCTTGTAGTCACTTCATCAAACTATGTAAAGTAATACACACAATAAGTAACATACAGTGCTTTCTTTAGCTACAGAACTATTTTATCTCATGGGTCTAATAATACTTCTAGCATTCACAAATAAATTTTATATATGTGCCTGGCAGCATACGTTTTTACAAAAGCATTGACCTATAAGCTCTCAGAAACATAGTAATGCAATTTTCGTTAAAAAGATCTGGGCAAATATCTTATGGCACATTCGACTGTTGGTTACTACCCTCTGCAGGTCCCTGGTCTTCCATGATTTTGTTGCAAAATGCCTTACAAAGGAACCACGTCTTCGCCCAACTGCAGCTGAGATGCTTAAGGTAAACTATGATAGTCTTTTGCCTTTATGCCAGATATAGTTAGTATGTGTATCTCGATACTCTCTTTTTTCCTTATTCTTTCTTTTCAGCGAACTGTGACTCTCTCTTGTTAATATTAGGATATCTTCAGCTTTAGTTGTCAGAATTACCATCACTTTCATAGCTGGCATGCAATTTAGTGTTTTTAAGTTCTGTTCTTCTGATGCCATTTACTCTTTGGATTTAAATTCAGCACAAATTTGTTGAGAGATGTAAAACTGGGGCTTCTGCAATGTCGCCAAAGATTGAGAAGTCAAGACAAATCAGAGCTTCCATGGCTCTTCAAGCGCAAAATGTTGTCGCACCTTCAGACGACTCTGTATGTGTTGTATTTCCTTAACTGTCACCTCTTAGTTACCCCTATCTTCTTTTCTAATATCTCTGCAAGTTAATCATTGTCTAAAGTTTTGTAACAGTCAACACTGGGTCCAAAATCAAGTGAAGAGTTTGGAATTACTGTTCCAGCTAAACCTCCTCAAAATTCCACCGAAGCACCTTTAACCAGCACCCTGAATCGGCAGTATGTATCTGGAGAAGGCAAGTATTACATGCAGTACTATCTGTGTCTATATAGCATACTTTCACAGAAGTAACCACTAAAGGGTGTGTTGTTGTTGGCTGATATTAAGGCTACTACGCTCCTCGAGGATGTTCTGTGAGCCTTAGGCTGTTATTTTGCAAGATATAAGTTGAGCAATCTGCCTTTTCGAGCCATCTTTAGAATTTTTGAGTGCGTTTCCTCGGCGGTTCATATTTTTGTTGTATTGCAACCTTTGGGGATGATATTTGGTGGTTTATTTCTGCAGCCTTGTTAGCACATAGCTTGGATATGCATATGCTGTTGTATATTTTCTTCCATCATGGTTTCCAAAAAGCATGTAACTTACAGTTCGCATTGGCTTGTTTTCAGGTGGTGACTTTGGAACTATGATTGTTCATGGTGAGGATGAGACAGACGAGAGTGACTCCAGATCTCAACTTGTCAGAGAGAAGGAATCTTCATCGTCTCAGGTTGAAGGTGTTTCTGGCGGATTCCCAGGAGAAGAATTACCTGACTCATGGTATATCTCAGACACCTTTGCGTTAACTTTATCGGGGGCATATCCACTTATACCTAACAGGCGCTTATATTTCTGTCAGTAACATCCAATTTATTGGAAAGAAAGATATATGGATGTAATATATAACAATCAGTATCTGATGATGAACTTGCTTCTTGAGTATAATTTAACCTGATATTTATTGGTTGCTAGGAGCCACGACAAAAAAAATCTTCTTGTTACCAATGTTCCAGTTGAAGATTCAACTTCACAGAGCAAGCAAGCAAGTTCATCTCATGAGCATAAAACCAAGCTGAATAATATATCTGGAACACATACAGTAGGAGGCAGTGATGCAAGTGAAACTGTTGGCAGGAAAGCTTTTGCATTGCAAGATAAGGTTAGTTAGTTTTGTGCTGTATTTATGCTACAAACTACAGTCTAGTCAATGACTCGATGCCATTGCATGGTTAAAATCTATCTTCGTTCCTGCAGCTATGGTCTATTTACGCAGCTGGAAACACGGTACCGATACCATTCTTGAGAGCAACAGATATATCCCCGATTGCACTCTTATCAGAGAACATGATTGGAGGCATGCAACAAGATGGGAATGGAACTGTAGCCGTTGAAGCACTTCAGGAGCTCTTCACTTCTGATCCGCAATCCAAAAAGGGCCGACGTGGACAAAACGAGGTCTAAACTCTATCTCTCTTTCCTGATCACTCTCTTGAGCTCTGTGTAAAATTGAATCATAATGTTTTAATAATCTGTGGAGTATGAAATGGATGCAGATGCCTCTTCCTCCAAGCGTATACCAAAGACTGACTACAAGCTCTTCTCTGATGAACCTTGCACAAGTTTTAGCATACCACAGAGCGTACGTGTCAGATAAAATAACAAACGAACTTAATGTTTTTTTTTTTTATTACGTCTTACTAAAAACCTAAAAACCCATTGTGCTGATCCACAGGTGTTACGAAGAAATGCCGCTGCAGGAACTGCAAGCAACTCAGGAGCAGCAAACGATACAGAATCTCTGCGATACTCTTCGCACAATTCTCCGCCTGTAAAAGTTGTTTGTACATCTGGTGCTACTCTTGTATTAGTATAGGTTTGTCTCAAGTCTCAACAAGATTTTTTCTTCTTCTTTTTCGTTTAATACAATCAATTTTGTATCTTCTTAGCACAATTGCTAGAATATTGAATGAGAGAAAAATGGAAACAGGCTTTGTGTAATTGAGTTATAAACACTCCTATAAATAGAATCCCTTACAGTTGAAATAAAATTTATTACAACCTCGCGTGTCTGTGTGGCCGTCGTATCTGTAAGAAGAAGCATGGCGAGATACCAAAGTCTGATTGTAGCTGCTTTGTTTCGACTTCGAGCTTCTCGCCGTTTTACCTCACCGGCGACTTGCTTCTCCGTTAGTTCCTTTTCTTCTTCCTTACTTTTTCCAAAGACGACCAATCTCTTTCTTCCTCGCTCTTTTCCCTTCTCTTCTTCGGTCTCTACGTTTTCTTCTT
This sequence comes from Camelina sativa, assembly GCF_030686135.1. Classification (NCBI taxonomy): domain Eukaryota; kingdom Viridiplantae; phylum Streptophyta; class Magnoliopsida; order Brassicales; family Brassicaceae; genus Camelina; species Camelina sativa. The sequence goes on along the minus strand of NC_141886.1, from coordinate 21,684,779 downwards.
CGTCGTCTTCGTCTCCTTCTCCAGCTACAGGTCGACCGCCGAAAACCGCCGGTAGTAATGACGGCGAAGAAGACACTTTTGAATGTAAGATTAAACCTTTCACTGCGTCTATATGATCTGGGTTTTAGGGTTTGTTTACAGTCTTTATGCAACTGGTCATTGTATTTTGCGTTTCTCGTGTCTAGAAGGTGTTTGTTAAAATGTCTCCAGCCTAAATGTATCTTCTTTATGTTGCTCACTTCTGTGGCCCAACGATTGATTCCATAGAAGCTGGTATCTCCTAAAGGTCATAATATATTGTTGGTCTCATAACACCTGCTTCCAAATCCAATTGGCAGATAAAACAACTGATGATGTAGAGGTCATAGAAGATTGGGAAGAAGAAGAAGAAGAGGGAGTTGAATCACAGGTATCTCTCTGCTATGTTTTCTCATCACTAATAAGCCACTCATGAGATTCTTAGATTCTCTTGAGCTAGTTTTTTTGTTTTTTCTTTCTGTTTTAACAGCTTGGCGATGGAGGAGATGGTGGTGGAGTTGTTCTTCGAGGTGTGCCATGGGGTGAAAGAGCTCTCTCTATTGCTGCAGAAGTTTTGAAGCAGTCTGAGAAAGATTTGGAATTGTTTGCTTTCAAAACTTCACCCCCTGGATATATATACGTCAGACTAGACAAACTCTCAAATGAGTAAGATTCTTGTTCACCCTTTCTACATCAAAACCATTGTGAAAGCATTACGTTTCAGAAACTAAAGAAAGCTACTTCTTTTGTTTCTTGTAAAAAAAGATATGGATGTCCTACCATGGATGAGCTTGAAGAATTTAGTCGAGAATTCAAGAAAAGACTAGATGATGCTGGGGCTGCAAACGTTGTCCCAGAGGATCTAGCCCTTGAGGTATAAGAAAGAGTCTTTCCCCCCATAAATCAACGATTTGCTCGGGTCATTTTGTTGTAAAATTTGTTTCCGTGTTGGTTTGTTTCTGTGAAGGTGTCATCTCCAGGAGCAGAGAGGCTGCTGAGAGTCCCAGAAGACTTGCCACGATTTAAGATGGCAATGACAGTAAGCTATGTAGAGGAAACAAACTCGAGGACAGCAGTAAAGAGTGCGGTGTTTCTCTTGGAGTCTATAGATGCAGAATCTGATAAATGTGTCTGGAAATTAGCAGATGTAAGGGAGAACAGAGATCCCGAAAGCAAAGGCAGACCGTTGAGCCGGAAACAAAAGGACCTGAGAATCACACTGCCTTTCACAGCTCACAGGAAGATAAGTCTCTACCTAGATTAGTTAAGTTGGAGTAGAAGTAGAGTTGCTAGCAAAGGAAGTTCATTGTCACTGAGGGTTTCACATTTCTGTTTCTGGATATTTTTTTTTCCTATCCCTTGTAAACATATCGTCTCTAAGCTCACTAGTTTACACTAGGTTGCGTTTAATATAATGGTCTAGATGAGTGATATTTTGTATTAGTTGAGATGGTAAGTGAAGGTAATAAAACAAATGACAAAAATTCACACTACTAAGACGTTGTAAGATGTGAACAGGGAAAAAATCTGACTAACAGAACAATATTAAATCTTATGAATATCATAACCTACCATCTTCAAACATTGAACCAACAAGCTCTAACTTCTTGTATTCCCTTTCTTCTACCGGTTTCATTACGTATGGACCATCTGGTTCATCATAGGGCTTTGAGGTTCGGTATTCCCTCTCTGTTATTGATCTAATACCGTCTGGATCTGATTCCACTTCATCTTCTTCATCATCATCATCTACTTCTTCCATGTCATCCTTTGGAGGATATCCACGGGTTTGTGCCTGCAACCATTGATCAACAACCCCACACTCAATTGCATATCTAGCTGTGCGTTCCAGGTAACCTTTGTTGTTCATAAGATCTGGCTGAACCGTAAGCATTCTTATTAGACCTGCAACAGAACGTAGTTCAGTTAATCGCCAAGCATAATTTTCCGAATGCTACTGAAACAAAAAAAAAAAAAAGAGACTGCAAATTATACCTGCAACTATGCCATCTCCAGATGCTGACATATCCCTTGTAAAAGGAGTAATGGGAGGATCCTCCATTCCGGAAACAGCACCATTGTGCTCTTTGGTGTAGTAATGGATCTTAGAAGTGCCATTGGTCACAAACAAGACCTTGAGATTTTCATGCCAAAGCTGTTCCACAGTTTCCAGCGGATAATGGACAAACTTACTGATGTCATTGTTTTTTGTATCGAACTCTTCAGTTGGCTCGATTCCACATAAGAATTCCAGTTCCTGTTTTGTGATTTCAATTATGTCTGCAAGATTCCACACTTCCTGTATGAACGACTTGGTTTCTTCGCTGGATTGCCATAACGGTAAAGGGAGATTCAAGTCATAGAAAATGACGTTGCCTAGTTGCTTTGATATCTTGATGGCTTGTATCGTAGTTGACATCATCTTCTTATCGAGCAGAGAATGCGAGCTGAAGTAGAACATTTTTGCCTGCACCAAAGTTAATAGAAAGAGATAAGGGAACAAGAAAAAGAGTTCAATAACTCAATGTTCCAAATCTCCCGGACAACATTTACCTCTTTGAGGACATCAACATTGATTTCAGATTTCGAAAGTGAATCCTCTGCACAGGGCTTGATACAAGTCGATTTCAAGCGACCTCTCTTGCTGATCTTCATAGTAGAACATGCCGTAACCCTTTTACCATCAATCCGAACTGATCTCGTTTGGACGTTGCACACATTCAGATAATACAACATGGCTTGACCATACTCATCATCCCCGAGTTTTCCCATAAAAGCAACCTTACCACCTAAGCTTGCAAGAGCAATAGCAACACCTCCTGCACACCCTCCAGGAGCCCTGATACACTTCTCTGGTGCCCACTTTGCATCGCTCATCCGTTCATGTAGTTCATAATCTAAAAGCCTGTTTGCTGGCCTTCCCCAGGGCACAAAAGCATGTTGTGCAGATCCAAAGCAACACACAAGAGGAGGCCATCCATAAGTGTGACTAATATCTTCACTTTCATGTTTACTCAGATCAATCTCTTCTTCTTCACTTTCGGTATCAGTGCTTTCAACAGCCAAGGATTCCTCAGCATCACTACCCTCATCATATGTATTAGTACCTAAATCCTCCTCCGGTTCCTTATCTTTTTTAGCAGTCCTCTTTCGTCTCACTTTCTTCTCGGGTTTTACTTCCTCCACATCAGAAGAAGAAGCTGCTACCGCAGCTGTAAATGTGTAGAAATTCAAATTAAGCACTCATGAAACATCAAGAGAGGACATCATTCAGCTCAATAAAATAGTAAAATCCATACCTTTCTTTCTAGTTCTTGTCTTTGGTTTCGAAGCTGAGACAGTGCTTTCCTTATCCAAAACATCATCATCATTGTCTACCAAAAGTTCAGAACTTTCTTCTAACGGTTCATCCGTTGCCACCACCACCTTCTTCTTAGTTGCTCGAGCACCGCCTCTCTTAGGACCTTTAGATGATTTCTTCCCTACAACCGCACCGTTCCCATCATTATCTCCTTCTTCTTCAAGAGGTGCTGACTCTGATAACTTTCTCCTACCAGAAGTCAAAGAAAAGCTTTGTTTCCCATTCCATCTTTCACCTCTAATCTTCACAAAACCAAGTGAGTGAAGGATACAAGGTACATCTGCATTGTACCTGCCAAAAATTAATCACAGATATGAGAAAAACCATAACATGAAACACAGAAACACATCTCTTTCCACTAAATTGAACAAATAAAGATAACAAAAAACAAGAGCAACTTAAAGTTCGCACATTTCTAAGCAGCAACGCAATTCTACGCCAAATCCATAGAAACCCATGAAATAAAACTTTCAAATTTAAGGAAACAAGAGAGCGAGAGAGAGAGAAGAAAAGGGACCTGGGGAACGATAGGAATTGGGTGAAGGAGAGAGACGCCATGAGCATGAAGTAAAGAGCTCTATTCCAAAAACGAAATTGTACTGATACTAAGCTCCGCAACCCATAAAGTCGAAAGAAGCCGAAACCCAGAAATGAACTGAGGGAATATTGCAAATGAGCTAAATTCAGATTTGAGGGGAGATTTGGGGTTTAAGCTCTCAAAACCAGCAGAGTGGCCTTAGCGGGAGATGAGCTTGGAGAGGATGAGGGAAGAGGTTTAGTGCTTTGACAAAACGGCACGCGTTCTATGTTATGATTTGAAAACGTCATGACATCTCTCGTTCTATGTTAGAATCTGAAAACGTCATGACGTCTCGACTGTTTTTTTTTCTTTGGATCCGTCAAGGTAGCCGTGGGCAATCGGATATCGGGTTCGGGTTTTCGGGTTTTTGAGTTTTCGAGTTTACATATATAGAATCTGATCGGGTTTTATATATTATCGGGTCGGATTCGGATTGGGTTCCTTCAGGTTCAGGTTTTGTTCGAGTATACCCGAAACCCGAAGAACCCAATCGGATTGTCCAAAACCCGATCAAAACCCGATCAAGTTTAAACACCTAATGTGAATAACAAACACTTAACCTGAAATTTAAGCACTTAAACTCAAAGTCAAATGTTCAAAGCAAAAGAAAAAAGAAATTCAAGTCTTCCAAAACATTCTACAAACAATTGAGAAGTTCAAGTATTCGAAAATAAAGAGAAAATCAACTTGAAATCTTTCAAAACAGCTTCTTTCATTCTTTGGTTCAATTCGCTTTTGCATCTTCCCTTTTGTGATGTGAATAACTTAAGATCCTTCTGAATCATTTTCAAACTCTGAAAAAACAATTACAAGCATTGAGAGATAAGTTTATATTAACACAAAAAACTTTTAGATAGTAAGCATTAAACAAGATAAGAAACAAACCTTTTTCAAGCTCATCCTCAAACTCAAAGTCAGCAAGAATCTGTGCATTTGTAAGCACTGTATCTTCAAACTTGAGGTCTTGCTTGAGCCATTGTTCTGTACATATCAAAATCTCAACCATATAGTGTGTGAGACAACTTCTATATGGGTTGATTACCCTTCCACTAGTGCTAAAAGCACTTTCAGAAGCAACTGAAGACACCTGCATAGCAAATAAATCCCTAGCCATCTAAGATAAAATAGGATACTTGCCACTATTGACTTTCCACCAAGAGAGTACATTATATTCAATTCCCATCATCAAATCAGGATTCTCAACTTCTTCCCTGAGATAAGTATCCAATTCATTTGTGTTTCTAACTCCAATCCTCTTAATCAGCGTATCATACTTATGGTCCACTGGGTTATAGCCATCAAACTCAACCTCTATCGAGTCAAATACTCGGTCTGCTTGTCTCTCTTGCGTATTCTGAGTTGAGGACTGAGACTGAGAAAGTTTCTCATTTGCTGCTGCGTTGGATCTTGTAGAATACTCTTTATACATATCACGAACGATATTCAGAACCGAATCATACAATGTCTTAGCTTTTAAACTCCCTTCCCCATATAGCTCCTCAAAACACAAAATTTGCATATTGCATCTTCTTTCTCGGATCGAAGACACTGACAATAACTAACATCTTGTTGATGTTATGCAGGCCATCCCAATACTTGTCGAATTTGTCAAACATCTTCTCTGCATTTAGTTTCACTTCATTATCAACATTATTACAAAGCAACCGAAGCTTCACTTCTATGTTAACTATCTCACCATAACACTTGAATGCATTCATAGTAGTAGAGGCGGATAAAACCGATGTCGCATGATAGAAGACATTTAGAAACTTCACTAACCTTTTAACTTTACGCCAATCATTTTTCTGAGGAGGTCCAATCCTTTTCACTCCATTTTCAGTCTCTAAAAAATGATCATTATACAGCTTATCTTCAAACTCCATCCTATCAAATGCTCCTTTGAACTTTATTGCCCTAGTCAACATAAAAAAAGTCGAATTCCATCTAGTGCAGACATCTAATGGCAAACTTCCCTTTGAAACCTACCCGAATCGACTCTCAACTGAAATGACTTCCTCCGATTTGGACCCGCTCTAACATATGAGATTGCATTGCAGACTGCAGCCACACTTGAATCAATTTCAGTCATACCGTCCTTCACTATCAAGTTAATGATATGCCCAACACATCTCAAATGCATAAAGTCCCCATCAAGAACCAGAGAATCTTCACTAATTAAAGAGAAAGCAGACTGAAATTGACTCATAGCACTAGTATTAGCTGTTGCATTATCAACAGTAATAGTAAACAGCCTTTCTATCCCCCATTCAGCTAGACATTTCAGCAGTGTATTGGCGATTGTTTTACCTCTGTGATCTTCAACATGCTTGAATCCTATAATTAGCTTCTTTAGACGCCAATTCTTATCAATGTAGTATGCAGTTATAACCATATAACTTGAACCTGTGAATTAAAAAAAAACATTGATAAGCATCTTCACTAATTGAGTAAAAACATTGATGAGAATATATTGAAATTTTGATTTATAAAAACAGTACCGGTTACAGAGGAAACCCATATATCAGTTGTCAGTGAGACTCTTTGCTTGGTAGTGAGAAACCACTTTTTAAGAGTAGCTTTCCTCTCAGCAAACATCTTTACTACATCTCTTCCTGATGTCCTTCTTGAATGCGGATTGTATAGGTTTACCTAAGTAGAAAAAATCAATTAGAATCATGTATATTAAAACAAGTCGCAAAATAAGATAGGAGCATCACCTTGTTGCAAAAGTGTTTAAGTGCCATTCCTTCTACAAATGACAATGGTAACTCTCCTATCACCACCATTTCATTCAATGCTTCTCTAAAAATATGCTCAGGCACTTTTCCAGACTGTAAATTCCCATCTTTATTAATAACTTGTTGACCTTCACTAGGATTTTGACATTCTTCCCATGCTTTGTAGGCCTTGCAGATTTTTAGATGATTTGTTTTTGTCCCTGATTTTGTTGGACAACTCAACTCCTTTCCACAATAGTTGCAGTTACCTTTGTTACGATTGTCCTTCAATCTTGTGAAGTGTTGCCACACATTTGATCTTGGGTTGAGAATCTTTGGAGACTTAGACTCAGGTTGCTCAGACTCGGAATCGCTGTTGCGTGTTTGTTTCTTTTTCCCCCTTCGGTTAGACTCAGGTGTTAAAAACTCTTCTTCTTCGTGTATATCTCTCTCTTCATCATCAAAAATTGGAGATGATGAGTCCATCTGCACATTCAAACCAAAACGCATCATTAATAACAATCATCATCAAGCACGGCTCGGCCAAAAATCAAGCAATGCATCTTAAAAGACAAATCAAAACCAAATTGGAACCAATCAAAACCAAATTGCTTAAATAACAGTCAAGAAAACAGTTTCTCCATCTAAAAGAATAAGCGTAATAGACAAATCAAAACAAGAGCAAACAACAAGAACATTATATAGGTTCAATTGATGCAGAGTAAGAAGACAAACCTTCGATTTCCTCCGTGAAGTTTCAGAAGGAGGAGAAGAGGCGACAACTCGACTTGGTGTTTCCAGTTTGAATAATTGGGGATGATCTCTATTTTCAATAATTGGGATGAGAAACCGAACAGACTCTTAGAAAAAAGAGAAAGAATCGAAATTAGGGATTTTAGTTTTAGGGATTTAGGGGTTTAGATATATACATAATGTAATGTATGTATATATGTTCGGGTTAATCGGGTTTTACTTCAGATTTCGGGTAATATCCGAACCCGATCGAATATCCGAACCTTAGATACATTATATCCAATCGGGTTTTACACACTATCCAAACCCGACCCGAATCCTCTACTTCGAATCGGTTCAGATTTGGGTTTTGGGTTCAAGGTAATATGCCCAGAGCTACGTCAAGGTATCTCCTACCGTAGGCGGTAGGCCAGCATGGAGATTGGTCTACTGTTTTTATTTTTATTTTTTTTTGTTTTGTTAGTCAGCACACACTTCAAAATTCAAATGTCGTGTACGTAACTAAGATGTTAATTTCTTCTTTTTTGGTTCAACAAATGTTAACTATTACTCCAGTTTATATTATTAGACCCTGGATTATTATTGGTCTGTATGATACTTGAGTTTTCACAGCGGCTCAGATCTCAACGAGACTGGTATGTCTTATTCACATTGGACTAAGTAATTAGTATTATTTAGAATTGCACATTAACTAGTTGTCAATCAGGAACTTTTGTTTCCTTCAGCTAAAATCTTAATCATAAGAGTCCTCGTGATAGTCATGACTTTGATATTGAGAGTCCTATACGAGTATACGACTCCATTTGTTGCTACTTCCTGACACCAAGAAGCATCAAAAAGTTTATGGAACGTGTAGGCGTCACCGGCCCTAAACTACGCCTCCTTACGGAAACCTCATCGATATCTCCAAAATGCTCTCTCACTCCGCCTCTAAAGATTGTTCCTCCATCCACCACAACATCGTTCCGCGCCTTCTTCCTCACTACGTCACTTGGTCCAAACAATATGGTACGTACACTCAAGACCGATCCAACATTTTCAGATGTCCACCTTATAAGATGAAAATTTAAATATGTTTTCTTTGGTACAGTAACATAAAAATTGAACGCACAAAATTAGTTAGATGCATACAATACATTTGCCAATTGCCATTATCAGAGCTGGTCGAATGTAATTTAATGCCTAAAGCAAAATGAAAATTGATGCCCAAAATTTTTTTACGTGAAACAAAACAATAGAGTATTTTTGAAAATGAATTTCTTAACCAATAGTAATTCATCAAAATTTTAAATTCTCAATTAATAATTATTGAAACTTATAATTTTTAACATTAATTGATAAAAGTTAAAATCAATTTTTGTGATACAAGAAAAAATTATAAAAATTTATCTATTATGATACAGAGGGATATCATTTATTAAACGATTTTGACAGCTTGAAAGGCAATTCTTAAAACACTTCACAAGATTGTTAGATTTATTATTATTATTATTAAAAGGGATTGCTATAATTTAATATTCAACTAACTTATCTTTGTTTATTTTTTCTTCTTTAACAGTTAAACAAAGTAGTAAACGAGTCACTAAGACTATACCCTCCTGCTACTCGTTTACCAAGAATGACATTTGAAGACATAAAACTAGGTGACCTTATCATCCCTAATTAAAGGTTTATCTATATGAATCCTTTTCCTTGCAATCCATCAAGTAAATAATTATGGGGCAAAGAAGCGAACGAGTTCAACCATGAGCAATTTGCGACCAGAAGCTTTGTATCTAATCGATATTTCATGCCTTTTGCGGCTAGACCAAGGAACTGCATTGGCCATGCTTTTGCAATGAAGGAGGCAAAGATAATATTAGCAATGCTTGTTTCCAAATTCAGTTCCACAATATCGGATAACTATAGACATGCTCCTATATTGTGCTTAATATATTGAAGAGTCTTTTGTTTACTTAGCTTATTTTGTAATTACAATTTTTTTTTTTGTTTTTTTGGAATCGAATGTAAAATTATAGTTCAACCAAACAAAAAAAGTTTTTACAGAATATGTAACATACGATAGATTAAACGCTAATAATCCTACTATATTATTTAAGAAGTACAAATATAAAACTAACTTTAAAATGTGTAAAAAATTACATTCAATTGTCATTAGAAAAACTTAATTAAAATTAAATATTAATTAAATAAATATTTCTAATTAAAAAACGAAAATAGAGGACACATCAAATAAAATAAATTATAGAAAAATTAAAAAAAAATCTATTAGAATCAAAACTAATTTGTACTTAAAAAAACTAACAGATAAGATTTCTTTTTTACATATTAGTTTTTTTTACTTACTTTACAACTATATCAAAAATTTTGTTTAACTGACAGAGATTTAAATAATTATATTCATTACATGCAAATATTTTATTAACAGGTTTTCAATAAATATTTTTAAAATACAAAAATTATAATATAAGCAACAAATTTTTAATCACAAACCATTATAAATAACATAATAACAAAATAAATTATTACAAATTTTCTTAAAAAAAATATATCCCGCGGAAAACGGATAGTACCTAATTACAAATTAAAATCGGTCGCAAGTTATATCAACAATTGGTGAAAATATGTATTATATACAACATGCATGCATGATAAATCCTCTAAACAACACTCCGAAAACAGATGACACTCAGGCTTCAGCATGAAATGGTCGTTCTCATCTCGCCATGATCCCAAATGGTACTCTTTCTGTGACGCATCTATAAAAATGAACTTTTGATTTAAAAGATCTTTCACACTTTTAGATTATCTTAATTTCCATTAAATCTGATCCTCGTTGCTTGAGGATATTTATTGAAATTTAATGTGATTACTATTCTTTAATTTTTGGTCTTACCCCATTTGGTTATTAATCTTTAACTGTGAGAGTAACATATAATTACTCCCATTTGAGGAGAAAACTTTGTATTGGTGGTGCTAATAACATTTGACAGAAAAGGTAATTAAAAAAAAAAAAAGAATCAAAGTAATTTCCAAACTCTACAATCATCAAAGTCAACTTCTATAAAATTAATGGAAAAAACAAAAAGTCAAAATAAAGTGGAAAATGCACTGCATCAAACAAGTTTACCAAAACCAACAAATTCATTTTTTTTTACAAAAATTAATCATTTCTCTTATTTTATTAAAATAAAGTCCACGATACATATATATCACATAAATTAAATAACAAAGTCAAATTATGTGAAATAATTTAGACAATACATATATGTCACATAAATACATACTCCAGCACAACAGGTGGGTCTTATACCTAGTAAATATTTAAATCAAAGACAATAGAATAGAAATTTATGAAAACCTTCAATATAGTTGCCATAATTGACAAATTCAGAAAATGAAAGAAAAAAGCTTTAGACATCATCAAAAAAGTTGAAAAAAACATGAGGATATTCCAGGCTAATCTTGATAAAGCTAACTGAGTCTTGATTAGGCTAACAAAATCTTGATAAGGCTAGAAGTAGTACATGTTTAGTACGAATGGGATTTAGTAACCAACTTTTACAAGGATTTTGGGATAAACATCCAAAACCCCTTCTGTGAAGTGGAGGTTAGTCTTTTATCTTCTTAGTCTTGCGATTAAAGATTAGGGTCTTCCAAAATCTGATTATATATATAATATATCAAAGTAATTAGGTTCCACAACAAGATAATGCTTTTGACTGTGGTGTATTTGTTCTCTTATATATGAAACTGTTCGTTGAACAATCGCCTCCAAGGATGGAAAACATAAACTTGATAAGTGTAACTTACCTCAATCTCTGTCTTCCTAAATCCTAATACGCCATATATCTTTTACTATTGTATAAACTTGTGTTTGTCTCAATTCATACAATTCGACAAGAATTGGTTTGATATCAGTGAAGTCGTTACTCTTAGGTATGAAATCCAAAAAGATATTACCCATCTATTCCTTGTTGGTGACTCTCGTGGTGATCAGAATTCTTGTCGAGGTAATACTTTCGAAACCTGCAAGTTGATTCTCTTCTTCCTTGGTTTTTATTTGACATGCCATGAGACTGATTTGGAAACTGAAATTTCAGATAAGGAAGCCTCTAACCAGGAAGAGCTGTAAGAGCAAAATAGGAGAACAAGACCATGCTAGTATGTGTCTTAACTCTTATTGGACCTTTTGGAGTTATATTTGTCATAACTTAGACCTCACTGTTTTGAAACTGTTTTGTAGATGAGGAGATTGTTATACCAAAGACCTCACATGTTTGGAAGATGATAGCCGCAAAGGAGGCTTTCAAATGAAAGTGAATCCCGCACTTGAAAGCATTAAGAACTGAGCTTGATATTCTTTGGAAGTGGCTGTGATATGTCATGTTCAACAGTATGTCGGGTTAACAAAGCAGATGAACATTTTCAAAAAGGACGTTTCAAGAACCACACTTAATAGGTGCATGGAGATATATAAGATGCTTCATGGCGACGAATTTCAAGTTTAAGATCATTAAAAATGGATAGATGGCATGATAAATATCAAAGATGAGACATAAGTTCTTTTAAGGAAACCCAAGTTGATAGAAAAAGCCACAACAGATGAAAATGACAAGATCGATGAAGCTAAAACATAGTATAAGTAGATGCTGAAGGAGATGGAAAGTCTGCAGAAGTACATGGACTCGATGAAAAATAAGGTTGTGGCATGTGAGAAGAAGATAATAGACCTAGAGTTCTATTTTAAAGGGATTCTTGTTAAAAATGCCACTTCAAAAAAAAAAATCTTTTGGATATAATATTTTTTGAATAATTTGTGGATTTTACCACTTTTAACAAGAAAGAAAATACGTGTTTTCAGTTTTTTTTTGTAATACAGTACGTACTTAATATCAAATACTAAACCCTAAGAACAAATGGAACCGAACATAACAAATAGAACGCATGTTAAATCAAATTTTTGTAACTGAGAAAGTGGTAAAATTTATAAACTATTCAAAAAGTGGTAAAATCAACAAAGACTATTCCAAAAAATGGTTTTCTCATAATTGATTCCTATTTTAAAAGCCAGTCATTGTTTGTTCAAAATTCGAAGTATGTATGCTATATAAACTAAAAGCTAATTTATCTTAAAACCCCCCACCATTTAGTGATTTTTTCAGTTTTTTTATATGCGAAATTTTTTTGTGTATGAATTATTTTTCGAAATCAAATTAGTGGAGACAGTAAACAACAGTAAACATTATCAAAGAAACGAGACTGAATAAAAAGTTAGAAAAAAAAAATAACTGAGAAACTTAAAGCAGAAAGAGTGATGCGATTCTTTTCTTAGCAAAATATAAAATAAAGAGCGATGCAATAACATGCAGTGATTATTAAATTAAGACACAGCGTCGTTGTGGCATATACATAGATTTAAGACACAGCGTCGTTCTCAAATTGATTTATAGATCATATGACTGTTGGATTTATGTACATAGATTTATGATTTATGTTCTATTATCATTTTTATTTTTACTGTTATAATTTAGTTCGAGGTTAATAAACGAGAACAAATGTATGTATTTTTACTTGATATGATTTTAGTTTTCTATGTTTTGTTATACTCAGTTTTTTTTTTCATTTACCTAATTTTTATAATATTGATTAAAAATATATTTAATCTCCTTGATATTATTTATTATCCGTAATTATTATTTTTAATTTAAAACACCTAAAAATTAAGTAAAGTTCCTCAAATATTAGGAAGTGGTTCCTCAATGATTTAGTAAGAAATTCTATCTTTTTTAAAGTTTTCCTATACACAAATTTTGTGATAATGTTGAAATTTAGGGTTATTACGGTGGTTTTTTTAATAGGCAATAAAAATCCATTGAATAAAAAGTAAATGTTTTATTTTCATAATAAAGGATTAATTTTTACAAAATATAGAAAATATAGAAAAAGTAAAAGTTTAATTAGATGATATCAAGTCATTGAATAAGAATAAACCATATGAACGGAGATTTGTAATGCCCGCGAACCAACTTTGGAGTTGGAGTGTCGACCGACACCATGGCATAGTGTCGCTCGACACCATGGCGTAGTGTCGCTCAACACCACAAGTTGGTTCTAGCTGCGGGTTTTGTTCTAGCTAAGGGGACGGGAATTATCTTCATCTTTTTACGTCTCTTGGTCACATCCACCAGGGGAGAGGGAAAAAGAGAGGGAGTTGTTGCCTCCAGTGTGAGCCGAGTTTGCTTGTGGGGTGAGGATCAGAAAGGGCTGAGTTCCGTTGTGCCGTAAGAGAAGGATAAAGGTGATAGATCTTTCTCATGGGTGTGGAGGAAGGATGAGAGTACTTGGTGGTGGATTGAGAGAGACAAGGAGGCTCTCACCTAGCTGTTATCCAGGTAAATCGTGTTGTTTGATACTTAATCGGTTAGGGAATCAATAGTTGTGAAGGATTAGAGATTTGTGACGAGAAGGAGCTTTAAGGGAGGCTCAGATCGTGATTTCTAGGTTGGTGTCGTTCGACACCAACACCTGTAGATGGACTGCATGGACTGGTTCAGGATGGCTACTTCAGGGCAACGTTTGAGAGATGAAACGGAATCCGATTTGGCTGAAATTTGGTGGAGAGCTTCGTGATTCTATGGGGTTCATATCCAACAGTGGATTTGTGGAACGAACGGTTAGTTTGTGTTTTAATCCAAATTTAGTATGGACGTTTTACATGGTTGTGTTGTGACAATGTTGGGGTGTCGATCGACACCATGGTGGTGTCGGTCGACACCAGGATTTTGTTATGTGTTTGGATCGTTGGAGAGTTAGGTTTAGATGAGGAAAGTTTGACGGAGGTGATGCCAAGGGTGTCGATCGACACCATGTGTGTTGGATCACAAGTGGTACGATGGGTGATGTCGATTGACACTGGAGAAGTTTATGGTGAATTGGAGTATTCGTGGGGAATTGTCGTCCGTGGCTGGACGGAATCAAATATTTTAGCCCATCTCTCTTGTTACTCGGTCACTAGCGGTGGTTGGTTTTGCGACTCAATAACAAGATGAGGTGCTGTTTGGTGTATTTGTGGGATTTTTGTAAAGAGTGATTTCTACGTCAGTTGCCTCGTCGGAATTATGGGATTCCCGTGAAATCGTTTCCCGTGGATCCTGTGTAAGGATTGGGAATCCGGGTGCGGTCGTTTCAAGATTAATAGATATTAAAATATCAAAATAGTATACATATCCTAGAAATACAATAGTGCACTTGGCAAAATCAGATTAAGGATAACTAACTCTTCTCTATTATAAATGTAAATATGTATATATGGAATATTAAAAATGATCAATCTTCACTACAGTATTTGATTGAACCTATCATATATATACCATTTGTCATGGAGGTGAACTAGTATATAACTGGTGGCATCCCTCATTTTAAAATCATATCCAACTAATGAGACAACTACAACAAAATCCAACCTGTCTCTTACAATTTGTTTTGTTTTCTTCTAGCTCGCAAGTCATCCAATTTGAAAGAAGCGCAAAAACAAAAGGTACTTGACTAAGTGACTAACACGACTAGTTCATAAGAAATTATGACCTTTTATCTTGTCTATGTGCATGTATCTGAATCTCCATGTCTTCTTCAGGTCAGACCGACGCATAAAGCTTAGTTATAACACAAACAAGAGTTTTACGTATTTGCAATATTAAAGAAGTGAAAACGAATAGAAAATTGTTATGTATAGTGAATCGATAAAAAAACACTGAAAAGGAAACAAATACGAACCCATTTTAAAATATCTTAGTTTGTCTATGTGCATGTATCTGAATCTCCATGTCTTCTTCAGGTCAGACCGACGCATATAATACAAACTAAGATATTTTAAAATGGGTTCGTATTTGTTTCCTTTTCAGTGTTTTTTTATCGATTCACTATACATAACAATTTTCTATTCGTTTTCACTTCTTTAATATTGCAAATATGTAAAACTCTTGTTTGTGTTATAACTAAGCTTTAGAAGAAGTCGTGATTGCTTTGGGAAGCAATGTTGGAAACAGAATGAATAACTTCAGGGAGGCTTTACGTTTGATGAAAGAATATGGAATCAGTGTAACCAGACACAGTTGCTTGTACGAAACAAAACCTGTTCATGTCACAAACCAGCCTAGGTTTCTCAACGCTGCAGTAAGAGGCCTAACGAAGCTCGAACCTCACGAACTCTTGAACGTTCTCAAGAACATTGAAAGAGAGATGGCTCTTGAAGAGAATGGTTTAAGGTATGGACCAAGACCACTTGACTTGGACATCTTGTTCTATGGAAAGCATAAGATAATTTGTGATAAACTCATCATTCCCCATGAGAGAATCTGGGAGAGACCACTTTTCTTAGCACCTTTGGTTGATTTGCTTGGAAAAGAAGATAGTGAAAATGATCATATAGTTTCATATTGGCATTTACTCTCAAACCATCCAGGTGGAATCTTCCAAGTTTGGGAGGGTTTAGGTGGTGAATCATTGCTTGGGAAAGACGGTATTATACAAAGGGTTATACCAATAAGAGATCAGTTATGGGACTTTTCTAAGAAAACTTATGTGATGGGTATACTTGATCTTACCCCTGACAGCTTTAGTGATGGAGGTAAGTTTCAATCTATAGATTTCGCGGTTTCTCGGATCCGTTCCATGATCTCTGAAGGTGTAGATATTGTTGATATCGGTGCGCAGTCAACGGCCAATGGCTTCAAGAATCTCTAGTCAAGAAGAGTTAGATAGACTAATTCCGGTTTTAAAAGTTGTTCGTGGTATGCAAGAGATGAAGGGCAAGCTCATATCTGTTGACATATTTAACTCTGAGGTTGCTTTAGAAGCTATAAGAAATGGAGCTGACATCTTGAATGATGTATCTGGAGGAAGTCTAGACTCGAATATGCATAAAGTTATTGCGGATTCTGATGTGCCTTATATGATCATGCACATGAGAGGAGATCCATGTACAATGCAGAATAAAGAGAATTTGCAGTATAATGATGTATATAAAGATGTTGCTTCAGAGCTTTATGTGAAGGTAAGAGATGCAGAGCTCTCTAAGATTCCATCTTGGAGGATTATGATTGATCAAGGAATTGGGTTTTCAAAGAGTGTAGATCACAATTTAGATATTGTTATGGAGTTGCCAAAAATTAGGGAAGAGATTGCTAAGAAGAGTATAGGTTTGTCTCATGCACCTATACTTATAGGACCTTCAAGGAAGAGATTCTTGGGAGATATTTGTGGTCGTCCTGAGGCAAGTGAAAGAGATCCTGCAACTGTTGCTTGTGTTACTGCTGGGATATTAAAAGGTGCTAATATCATTAGAGTTCATAATGTTAGAGATAATGTAGACGCAGCTAGGCTATGCGACGCAATGATGAGGAAAAAGGTTCAAAAGGATGATTAGTTCATATTATTAATTGTAACATGGTTTTAAGAACATATGTACTTAAAATGTGTCACAAATGATGTTAAGAATATTTTTTTTTTCGTTTTTCCGAATTAAATTCAGTTCATTCATAAAGTTTATTTGCAGTTTTGCGTAGCTGAAATTGTAACTTACTAATAATGAAGTTTCTGGCCTAATTAAATTAGCAAATAATAATATTTCATGTTTTAAGAATCGAAGATCAGCAATTTATGTTTAGAAATGTATATTAAAAAAAAACGTATGTATTCCTTCATCTTCTAACTAACCTACCAAGATAGGCATCAGTGGAAGCCATACACATAGTGTTTCGAGATCAAATTTCTGAGCACTGAGAAAATCAACTAAACTGCTTAAGACGGTGAAAAACAAAACAAAAACAAAGCCAGTTTTAGTTTTCTTTTCGCGGTGCTGATTAACAAAGATTATTGTCCGTCTCCGTCACCGTCATCATACTTACACTTCCTTAAGTAATAAGTACTGTAAAAAGTGGATAATTTATGATGCTTTATGCTTAGACTAAACAGTTTACAGTTTACCTCTCGATATCCAGACATTGATGCACAATATAGATCCACAACTGACTAACTCTCATTTTGCTGGCCTTTTTTTATTTAGCCCACAAAAGTTTAGTAGGATCTCTTGTCATAAACAGGCCGAAACTGTACAATAGGATTCATTTCCGAATTCGGACTTACACTCATAGATAAGTGAAACAAATTATTTAAAATAAACAAGAGAGAAAACGAAATAATACTCTAGCCTTTTCACGATTTTTTTTATTGATATTTCAATTACAAGTTTTTCGTGATTTCACTTCTATATAATTATGTCATACGACTTTCCATTCCTCATTGTTACAAATCAATACCTACAAAAGACTTATTTTTATTTTTCTTAATATACTTGTTTATCCTTCTTTCTTCTTCTTCTTTATTTCATATTATTTTTTGTCAACATTACTTTTTTTTTTTTATCCTAATCTGTGATTTAAACCACGATTCACGGATACCCTTCAACGTACCATTGTTAATGAAATAATATTAGTAACAAAGGAGTTTCTATTTTTAGTATGCTTTACAACATGTCGTGAGTTTTTGTGAAAGGTTGTGATTTTTTTAGCTTTCAGTTTCCCCATCACATCGACATCATTTTCATAACAGTATTCGAACTAGTGTTTTGGCCATAGTCAAAAAATTTGGCAACCCAGGTTTGGGATACAGTTGAAACGAAAAATATTTGATATTTTCTTACTAATTTTTTCAAATTAGTACATAGAAGAAAAAAAACTAACTAAATAACGATGAAAAGTGAACATTTTAAGTTTAGAAGAATAAAACACTGGACCGGTCCACCCATAAAGCAGCCAAAACATTTGTTTTAGGCCACACTATATAAAATTTATTTTAGGAAAGATTTTAAAGAGTTTGGGTAGGTCAATTGGTTAAGTATTGTGCATTTGTATTGAATGTCCTGGGTTTTAATCTTTAAGCCCTGCAAGTTCTTCATTTTTTTTCATTTTTCTTTTACATTTATTTTTTTTCTTTCTATTTTGTTGGAGTAGTCACATTTTTCCTTTAATTTATTATTATTTTCGTTTAATTCCTACTTTTAACAATAAAATATCCAAATATTTGATTTAGTTTGGCTACTATATATTATATTATTTAATAAATTATTCGATTTAACTTGGCTAGTAGATTGTTTTACATTGTTAAAGTATTCAATAACTTTTTTAATATTTTTTCACTATATTTTAGTATTTTAGTGAAAATTTTTTTTATTAGTGTTTATATGGAAAATCGAATTAGTGAAAGCTTTAGACCACCAAAATTCAAGGACCGGCCCTGATAAAACAAGATAACTTGGTCAACTATAGTCTAATCTATAGTAACATTTTTGAAGTACATTTTATGTTATGCCCTTTTAGTTTTGTTTATTTAAAAATTTATTTACAACATTAACCCCTAAAAAATTTCCTAAACTAACATTACTCCAGATTTTGTTTCCTAAATATTTTACATTTCATTCCAACTAAAAAATAACAGCAATCAATATGGAAATAGAAACTATCATATATTTAACCACACATTTTGTTATGTTTTGAAGATATTCTATATCTGAATCTTTCGCAAATAAAGAAAACAAGAATTTGATTCCCATTTTGTTTTTCAAAACCTGTGAGCTTTGATTCTTAACGTAAGAAAAACTTCAATTGACATTTATTTAAATATTATAATTAACATATATAACTTAATAAAATATTAATTATTACGAATATGTTAAATTAAAAAGTCTAAAATATTATATAATGTGGTTATATAGTAGATGAGTTATAAAGAGAACATGTTAGAATTAATAAAATATTATTAAATTTGTGTTAACACGGGTTAAATTATCATTTAATTATTTATCAACACTATTAATATTAGAATATTTGACATAAAATCAAGTTGATTTAACTAAGAATGTATAAAATAATTAAATCATTAGGAAAAATGTGACTTAATCACAGCGTATAAATTACTGATTATGTATTTATATCTCTTATTTTTTGTTATAATAATTAAAAATCAAAATAGAATCTCAAACACTAAACAAAACAAACTAAATATAACAAACAAATGGTCATGAAGTGTATTGCGAGTTAAAAAAAATAATATAAATATTTAGCCGCACAACAACCAGAAAATTTAGTTAATACTCTATTTACAAAACATTCAATATTTAACAAATAGATACAACATAAAATATAAATTATAAAAAAATTATATGCCCGCCGTGTACCGCGGGTTAAAATCTAGTCTATATTAACATTTTGAAGTACATTTTGTGTTATGCCCTTTTAGTTTTGCTTATTTAAAAATTTATTTACAACATTAACCCTTAAAAAGTTTCCAAAAACAATATTACTTCAGATTTTGTTTCCTAAATATTTTACATATCATTCCAACTAAAAAAATACAGCAGAATAAATATGGAAATATAAACTATGATATATTTAATCACACTTTCTATTGTGTTTAAAGATATTCTATCTATGAATCCTTTGCAAACAAGAACATCAATTTGATTCCTATTTTGTTTTTCAAAACCTGTGAGCTTTAATTCTTAACGTAAAAAAAACTTCGATTCACATTTATTTAAATATTATAATTTTATATATACTTAATAAAATTTTAAAATATTACAATATGTAAAATTAGTTTTAAAAAAATATTATATAATATTGTTATCTAGTAGATGAATTATAAAAAGAACATGTTGAAATTAATTAAATATCATTAAATTTGTGCTAACACGAGTTAAATCCTCATTTTATTATTTGTCAACACTATTAATATTAGAATATTTGACATCTAAAAATTAAGTTGATTTAACTAAAATTGTGTAAAATAATTAAATCATTAGGGAAACGTGAGTTAATCATAGTTTATAAATGATTTACTATGTATTTAGATCCCTTATTTTCTGTTATAATAATTAACAATCAAAATATAATCTCAAACACTAAAGAAAACAAACTAAATATAACAAACAAATGAATCTGAAGTATTGCGGGTTAAAAATTTAATATAAACATTTAGTCATAGCATTCTCTGAAAATATTAAGGCCACAAGCCCATTTTTTTTGTGGGGCCAATTATACATTAATAGTTTTTAAAAAAAAACTTGAAAAACATCGAAGAATAATTGAAAATATTTGAACCATTGACCTTTGGTACTAATATCCTACATTTTACGAGTAGAAGTAATGAAGTTTTTAGGAAAAAGGGTCGAATATTCACTATCTTATTTGGAGACCATAAGCATGTGCTTCATCTGCATGTGTCAATGGCCGGCTCTGCATTTAGCCGCACAAACGGTCGGAAAATTTAGTTATTTATCTATGGAAACATCTAATATTTAACAAACAAATATAATATAAATATAAATAGTAATAAAAATTATATACACTGCGGTTAAAATTTAGTTAAAAATTACAATGCATAACATTAAACGGAGGCGGAAGATAAAGAGAACTTTCACAGTTGGTACGAGAAAGATCAACGAAAGCCTATGATGTCTATATTGAAAACACACAAGAGTTAAGTGATAAATTAGGAACAACAAGTAATAAATAACAAAGAAGACAAGTCAAATCAACAAGAGAGTGATACCGGAAAAGGAAGAGTAGAAGCTGCGAATGAGTAGAGTAAAAGCGCTCTCTACGACTACGTGTGATGTGAAATGTGATGCTTCTTTGCTTTGTGTGTTTCAATTAAACTCAAGTGGGTTCTGTGGACTTTCCTTTTGACTTTTTTTTTTTTCTTTTTCTAATTTCAAGTTATAGAAATACTTCTTTTTCTAATTGGGGCTCTCAAGAAAATTATCTCTCAAAATACTGTTGTATGCCACTTATTTATAAAAGTGAGGTTTTTTGTATACATATCTTACAACACCACATTTGATCAATATTGCAACTAAATGAAAGAAGAAAAAGAAGCATATAACACATTTTAACCGACAAATCATACATTTGGTTTCCTTAGGTCTCAGGGGACTCGAGTTTTATTGACATTTATGTAACGATCTAAAATACATGCAAATGTACTCATGATCATCTTTTCCATGCTCAACTTACATTTTTAGCGGTCACTTAACTATATATTAATTAAGTTGACGTCTTTACCTAATTTTGAACCAGTAATACACTGTAATGGTCAATTACTTTTTTGATAAATTTCATCAAACCACTTCCACGATCTGCATATTTGAATCCGGAAACTATGCATGATAGCATAATGTAAAATTAATTTCTTAATGATTCACTTAACTTTAAAACCTAGATATCTAAACTCCCGTCGCTTAGCTAACTAGCTAGTTATCATATTATCAGTATCAAATCCACTAGACCATGCAATTAAGGTAACAATCAAGAAATTTAGTAAACGACAAAAAAAAGAAGGCACATAACTCTTTAACAAAAAAAAAGAAATTTAAATATATAGTAAATTATGATAGTATTACTATTTATATATTAATAAGTTTGTACGTAAAGTAGTGGATGCATGAATAATGAGTGGTATTAAATAGATAGGGTAGTAATGAAGTTATACGAACATGGAAACCTGACTAAACCCTAATCTCCTCTTCGCTCTCTTCCCTTTTTTGGCAATCGTCCCATCTCTCACAGTCATAGTCTCTCCCAACCTTTATTTTACTGGTAATAAACATAATAATTTGAATCCCTTTTTTAGGATGCAGACAGTCAGATGTATCTTATCAGATTACCCTATTATTATTATATATACAACGTAACTAATCTTCTATTTCCAAACTGATAATATATATTTAAAATGGAGGTCTAGGATGATGAATCACGCCATAATATATGGACATTTTCAAATTTACATCTTAATGCCAATGATGAGACTTACTAACTTGGGTTACATACCGTGACGGATTTAGAAACTTTTTTGACCGGGATAATTTCTTTTAAGCTCTCATTTATAGGGTCAACGGAGGTGATCACACCAAATAATCTATCAAAATGTAAAAACATAATAACACATTACCTTAAACATAGTTCCTCCTCTAAGTACATATAAATTTGAGGATTATTAATTTATTATACATGAATTACAAAAGGGTTAATTTTTTTTTTGAAAACAGATATGAAATCATCAGAGGTAGACTTATATCCAGTCATTTAACCGTATTGATAAAAAGCAAGATCATAAATATAAAAAAAAGATCGTATATATGGTTATTGTAGATTGTAGATTTTAGAATTAGACTATAGTACATATGGATTCTAACATTTAGAGGAAACTTTAATTTATGTATACTTTGGTTCCAACATTGAGAGAAAAACTTTACGCAAATAAAATTGTAAGTAAGCTAAATATGTGTGCAGAAGTAGGAAAATCTAAAGAGGGTGAAGAACGCAAAAAAAAAGTTAGCCATTGAAAGAGACGTGTGATTGATCACTTGTCTCCTTCCAATTTCCATGTGGGGCAGTGCATGCACAAAAGATGGAATCCATTCTACAGCTCCCTCCTTTCTTCACTATCTTTTCAAATTTCTCTTTTTGAATTTTCTGTAATAAAAATTTTGATTTTAATTTAACTCAAAGGCTACATTTATCGTTCCTATCATTAGTATATATGTTAACAAATATACTTGTTCTATCCCAATTTCAACAATAAAGTGTGTTTAGCTCCCAATTAAAAAAATGTTGATGAACTATCACTCTTTACACAGATCGGATTAATTATAGATTGTCTCACGTCAAAAATGATTATACATATATCTCTCAGAATCCATCAGTACTCTACAGAACTCTACTTTTACATGTATGTAACCCTCATAACCTAAAACAGAAAATTTGTAATGCAGTGTAGAAAACATCCTTAAACATAAAATACAAAAGTGGCAAATCAAAAGATCGTGACTGGAATCACTATTGCTTTGTATTATGTATAGTTGGATCATGGATGTGTCTGAAGAAGAAGATCCATTGTTTTGGTTGTTTCCCTAGATTTTTGTATTTAACTTATTAATACAATTGAGTGATAATTTCACGATGAAGATAAAAGTTGCGAAGCATGACCAGTTACGTCCTCATTTTTGCAGGAAAATATTCTGAGAGAAACAAAAGAAACATATCAAAGATCAGGACAGGACCATTCTTAATTTATAACGTCATGTGGGCAAGTCAAGGCTTGCTGCTGGCATCAAACTTGAATGAATGTAATCACATTCACACCATGTATTGTTTTTAAATAGCTTAATTGGTCATCTCTTTTTGTCTTTTTGCGTCTCATTTGTGTCATAATTAATATCTGTACGATGTTGATGCTGGTGAATATAAAGTGAAAAAATATATAAATACATACGTCTTAAACCAGTGAATATTTTATAGGTTACACCAAGTACCTCTAAAGATATTTAATTATGTCTTAAAATGTGTTAGATTAAATATATGTTTTCCCTCTCTTGGGTTGATTTTGGAGTAGTTAATTATATTACACATCATTAAGCTGGTGTATTCTTAATTAAAAGTATCATATTAATCTGAAAAAAACATGGATGAATAATGTTGAGCGCAGCTTATTATAGCAAAAACTAATGTACGAGGAGTGGTATTTAGAGTCTTGATAATTAAATACGTCTGCAAGATTTTGCAGAGGGAGGTATGTACTATCATCAGTAATAGTATAGCAACACAGATAAAAGTCATAAAGCCCTAGATCCGGTCCCTTTAATTTAATTCATATATGATTTCACATAAAAATAATTTTGTTAAAAAGTTTGTTTTTTCATTAAATTCTGAAACTATCTTTTTTTTTTTTTTTTTTTTTTTTTTTTTTTTGTTAAGTTACTTTAAAAATTGAATATAGTTTACTCTGCATGTCAAACCCATAACCCATTTAAGTTATTATTTGTTTTTCTTTTTAGATCTCGAGAAAACTCATGCCGAAATGTAGATTAATCATCGAACATGTTGTTTAAATTTTATGTCTGTGTAAAACCTTTACAATGATTAATTACATAATAGAATAGCTAATAGTAGAATTCGTAGACGAGAGCACTCGATACATGGTGTATATACTCTATATATATCCAAAGAAAAGACATAATCTATTCTCACCATTAAAATTCGTGTCTACTACACCACAACTCATTCAGTAACCATTGTAAAATAAATAATAATAAAATGCAATTATGGACTGTATACGTCCAACACTTTCTAGACTATCTCTCTATCTCTTTACATCTTAACATGTTTGTTCTATAAATACAAGCCTTCCTAACTCATAAGATAGTAACCTTAACTCCACCAAAAGTTTGCTTGTTCTTTCTCCCCATCTGCCTCTCTCTCAAGAGCAGTTTTTCCAATCCATCAGTTAGAGATCATGAACCTTGAAGAGAAACCAACCATGACTTCAAAAGCTTCATCTCAAGCCGAACATCTCTATTACGTCCGCTGTAGCATCTGCAACACCATCCTTGCGGTAACTGACCTACAGTACATAAGAAGTTGTATAAGCATATATTTACTTGCATGAACCCCGTATATGTAGATAATATCACATGCATGTGAAGCTATATACTTTTGTTTATGCTATGTATTATTTTCAAAATTTCGAGCTAATAATTGTAAACCTTATCTACACCCATATATAGGTTGGGATACCATTGAAGAGAATGCTTGACACTGTAACGGTGAAATGCGGCCATTGTGGTAACCTCTCGTTTCTCACCACTAGCCCTCCTCTGCAAGGCCATGTTAGCCTCACTCTTCAGGTACATATAGATAACGCTTTCCTTATATATATATATATATATATGTGCATAAAAGCAATGTATGAAAAAGTTATATTAAGTCTACTTTACTCAATTTATCAGATGCAGAGCTTTGGTGGGAGCGAGTATAAGAAGGGAAGCTCTTCTTCTTCCTCTTCCTCTACCTCCAGCGACCAGCCACCACCTCCCACCACCGTTTGTCGTTAAACGTAATTAAGCACAAGATTAACAATTTTTCTACCTTTTTCTTCTATAAATATAATCGCTTTATATATATAGTTATAACCATCTTTGATATTGCAGCTCCTGAGAAGAAGCAGAGACTTCCATCAGCTTACAACCGCTTCATGAGGTTAATTAATTTTTGACATATATATACTTCACTTCCAAGATATGAAATTTCAAATGCATGAATATTATATATAATGTACTCTTCTAATTACTTCTTCTTTTCCTTATTATTAAATATAAAAGGGATGAGATACAACGCATCAAAAGTGCTAATCCGGAAATACCACATCGTGAAGCTTTCAGTGCTGCTGCCAAAAATGTAAGACAATATATCTCTTTTTTGTTACCACTTAAAGTACTTATACCAACCATTGTTTCATTAATATTAGTTGTAAAATGTCACAAACAGTGGGCTAAGTACATACCCAACTCTCCTACTTCCATTACTTCCGGAGGCAACAACATCCATGTAAGCTATACAAACTCAGTCTTCTTTCAAAAAATTATACAAACATTTTAATGGTTAAAATTTTGTCTCAAATGTTTTGCTTTAGGGCTTGGGGTTCGGTGAGAAGAAGTGAAATCCCTGGGGGGAAAAAGCCTAAAATTAACAAACGCATGCACGTGTGCGAGTAGCTACATTACGGAGTCGTTTCTCTCATCTTGTGTGTTGTTGTTGTAATGTATTTTCTTCTTTTGTATGTCATCATGTTGCAGAAAATGATGTTGCCTTAGTTTTATGACTTTACATTTCTGTCTGTCTTAGATTTGAAAGTAACGTTACTTGCTATGTCCCTTTGGACGTTTATGTCTGGTCTTTATTTGTCTTAATCCTATCAAAATCTATCTGCCTATTCCTCAATTCCATCAAGGACACTTGTTGTTTTTCCAAGGATTTGCAACTTTCAACATCGTAAACTTCGAATTCGAGAATCTCATATGACGTGAGTGTGTACAGACTACAGAACAAAACAAAAGTGAAAGCTCACTTTTTCTCAGCGAATCATCATAACAATTATATATACAAAATTGTCTGAACAAATAAAAAGACTGAAACACTGTGTGAAAAAAGAAGAAGGCATAGATATCTGAATCTATATTTCTTCAGAACATTATTGACTGGTGAATAATAATAAACAAGAACAGTTACAAATTACAATAACACTTGTAACATGATCTGATCTTCATTCCTCTAATCTAATTCATCTCACCAAATTCACAAACTAATCAAACCATGCAAGACTTGTCCTTGTCAAGAACTGTTTCAAGAAACTTGAACCGGTTTCAAAGGAATAAGAATGTTTGCAACCTTTTTGTTAGGAGCCAGTGAAATAAAGCTCATTATATTCTTGCTTCGCATCATCAGTAAAGTTCCTCTGTTGTTCGATTCTTTGCAGATGTGATGACAGTTGTAGTAGATCAACAGTGGATGATCCTTTTACGGTACATGAACTAGATCCAGCAGGATTGGTCTTGCCAGGATCGATCCATAACCGTTCCATCCGATTAAAGTCTACTGGTGAGTGATTTGGTTGGGTGATTGAGAAAGTTGTGTTTGGAGTTTCAGGGATGTGTTGTTGTTGGGACTGAGCTGACAGAAGAGAGAGAGCACAAGTAGAGCGTGACGCCGACCCATGTAAGTCCCAAATAGAGGATACTTCCGGAGAATGAACCGCTGGTTTAGATTCATAAATCCTGCTGCTGTTTTGCCCAACCGCAGGAAACATGGAACAAGTAGGTTCATCTTTGAAACTCACGAGTCTACTACTAGCATGGTGGTCGTGCTCATCGATTACTCTGTATAAGAAAGTACCGGGAAACTCTTCTGGCAAGACCAACGAGAAGTCATTGACTGATGAATTCTCCAGAAACTTGTTGCCTACCACACCTATTGACACATATATATATATATATATATATTAGGCTAAATGGAAGATGGTAAAATACAGAATGGATTCAAGTTTGCTATTTCAATAGTACAACAAAATCGAAAGGGAAAGGCAAGACCTGTACCTTGAGAGGTGCGAAGAAGCTTATGGCGCTTCCCCGGTAAATAATAGAATGCAGGCTTCCTTCGTCGCTCATTGTGACCGGCTAATCGCCTTCTGCAACTTCTTTTGCCATCATCAAACTCTGAGAGGAAATGAAACCTGACCAGAAGAAAAAAGTAAAAGAAACAAACAATCATGGTCCATTATATGTTAAAAACATTGAACGAACTACAGAACATGTAAAACAACTTGAGAGGAGAAAGAAGAAAACCTGCTGCACTGCTGACAAAACCTCTGTTCAAGACCATTAACTATGACCACAGAAGTTTTAGAATGAGTGTCGCAAACTCTATGCCTTTTGTGGTAATCTTTGGAAGAGCTCAGATCCAAATTACACCCATACACTTGACACAAGGGCTTCTGAGAGCACAGGTTTGAAGCTCGAGGAGCAAAACCTCTAGAGGAGGTATCATCATCGTTTCCTAAATCCAAAAAGCTCCTAAGTTTGAAATCTATCCTAGACAATTCCTGACTAGAGAGCTTTGAAGAAGAAGAAGATTGTTGTTTCTCCTCTTCCTCCTCGTGCAACAAATTGGAAGGAACCACTTTGCTAATGGAAACAGCACTAAATCCATTGGAATCACCAGCCAAGTCAGAAATCAACACATGATGATGATGATCATTCTCCAATCCATTAGAGAGACTCTGTCCAAAATTTCTATTCTCAGCAAAAGAATCAGAAGGTAAGAGAGTTCCATTTCCCAAGAACACACTTCTCCCGTAGCTCCAAGAATCCATCACCAAAAAAACTGAAGACAACAACAAAGTGTTAATCACTATATATATCTGACCAGGTTCTGCTTCCTTCAACTACAACTAAGCAATTCAATAGGTGAATTCAAAACCCTAAAGTATGGAGCTTTCTTCTTAATTGAGAAAACCCAAGACGACGATTCACAGATTCCTTCAATTGGACCAAAACCCAGATGTAATTGACGAAAATATTCAAATCCTAGCAAGAAACGAAAATAAAAATCAATACTTTATCACAGGGAAATCAAAAACAGGATCATCAGTAGAATAAAGACGAAAAAAATTAGGACTTTTGCCCCCCTTTACCCCACTAATGCAATTAAGGTATCTTGGAGAAACAAAACAGAAGGAACCAAATCGTAAACAGAAGAAGGAAGAATAAGAGAATGAATAAAAACTTACAGATTAGAGAATAAGAGGGAGACGAACAGAGAAGAACTGTGTATGAGGAAGGAAGGAAGCAAAGAGAGAGAGAGAGATATAGAAGAAAAGTGAAAATGAGGGAATCGAAGGGAATAAGGGTGAGAGGTGACGTCGAAGCAGATACTGTTTGTTTTGGGTCAACATGATTTCCACTAAACCCATCTTCTTCCTTCTTCTCCCACATCCTCCTCTCTTTCTTTCTTTCTTTTTTTCCTTTTTTTTATTCTTCATTCTGTAAATTTTTTGGATTTTCAAAGTGTGTAAATTTGTTTTGAGATGTTGGATACTGTATTTTACTGCTTCTGAGTACAAGAGATTCGGCGGCTGATAGGATACTTGAGTAAACTTGTTTATCAGTGTTTTATGTCATTTCATTGTTTCTTATCTAAATCTTATTTGAAAACATTTTTGAATTTAAAATGTAAATACTTTCAAGAAACAATATGACATATCTTGTTCTCAATGCATGTATTTTTCAAAATTAAAAGTTTTATAATTTTGGTGTTTTATTTCTGACAAACACGTTTTTGGTTAATTATTTGGTTTGCTGGTGGCTTTGAAATTGTGAAGATAAAATATTGAACAACATGGGAGAAAAGCGTAACCCCCATTTTATATATTAGCAAGTTGGAAACATTATTTTCTATAGAGTTTAATCAATTTTAAATAAATCGCTTTTCATAAAAAAAAAATGTATTCCTTTATAATAAAACGGAAGTACACAATATTGTTTTGTATACTATATAATTTTAATAAGTTGGTTACAAATAGGTTATAGATTAATTGGTTACAAATTAAATAGTAGATATAATTTTAATTTATTTTCGGAAGATTTTATTATTAGAAAACGTTGTTTCCAAAAATTTTAAAGAGAATATTCTAAAAAGTCATTTTATATCATCTAACTAACCATATTAATTTACTTTATTAAATTATTTATCAAAAAAATCCTTTGATATCTAACTTAACATATTAATTTGTTAATTATCATTATACTTCACCTCTTATTTTTTATATATGAGTCTATTTTGTGAAACAAATAAATTATTATATTATTTATTATAATTAAAAAATATTTTTATTTCCGGATATACCATAAGTTGAATTTTTAAAAACGAATATAAATTGTTCAATCTATTAAATATTCAAGCTTTAGTAATATTATTCTTTAAAAACAATATCTATTGAACTAAAAATTTTACTGAGAAGCGGGTCAAAATTTGAATATTTAAATTCCATTTCATATTTTCTTTTTGTTGAATTTTATAATTTTATAATTTTATAAACTTTAAATAATTTATTTTGAAATATTTTTAAAATATTGAAACTTGATATAAAAGTTAGAAACTATAAACACTCTAAATTGATTTGTTATAGCAATGTCAATAATATGTCACTATAATATGAAAGAATTTTAAGAAACCAAGTATATTAAAAAAAAGTATAACAATATATTAAATTACTCATAATATAATAACTCGCTTTATAAAAACCAAATTTACAAAATTATGTTCTATAATGACATTCAAGTCATGATGTAAAATATACATTGTTGAAATAACTTCACATATATAAACTAATACAACATCTTAAAATTTTATTTTAAAATATAAAATATACAAAATTTGGTATAAAATAAAATTTAACCAGTGTTATAGGACCGATATTTATCTCGACTCATTAACAATATAAAATTTACAAAAATGTGTTTTTTTTCAAGCCATCATATTTAGCATATGATTTTTATTGCATGATGTTTTATCCAAAAAAACTTTTAAAAATAATCACATAAATTATATTTTATATAAAAATTACAATATAAATAAAATAAATTTCAACTCGTACGCTAGCACGGATCTTAATATAGTAAAATGTATCGGGGGTGCTGAATGTATAAATTTTCTATAGAGTTTAATCAATTTTAAGTACGGTGCTAATTCCAATTATCCAAATCAATACATAAGTTAGAAAGAAGAATATATTGGGGGTTTCCTTAAAAGAAAAAGAAACTTTGGGGTCGCGAAAAGAATAAATAAAATAATATGAGAATCATCGAGTTGAAGGAGATTGGTGGTGGAGCGTGAATGGACAAATCCCTTCTGACGCTTCCCAAACCTTTTGCTTTATTACAAAATCAACCCTTTTACTTTTTTTTTCTTCTTTTCTTTTTCTTAAAATCAGCACTTTTTATATAATTTTTTGGGTGGGAGCCAGAGCATATATTTTGTTGGCCAACCAACCGCACTCTTTATTCAGGTGATGGAATCTAAGCCAAATATTTCTTATGTAGTTTCATAGTTTCTATGATTTGATCGTTTCTCAAATTTCGTTAACTTAATGGGGAAAAAAAAGAGAGTCTAAAGTAATTTTTAGACATATATATGATGTGTGACTCAAATTTAAAAATAAAACAAACAGTGGGAAAAATGTGAAAATAATTATAATTAACGGATATGTATAATTATAATAATACTTAACAGAAAGATAATTACTCAAATAAAAATACTGATTAGGTTTGGAGAAAAATTAAATTAAAAACTAAAGTACGGTGCTAATTCCAATTTGCAAAGCCAGGTCCATCAAATTTACGTAGCAATATAAAGGCCTGTTTCAAGCCCATTTAACTACGGTCTGTTCAATTTTCACGTATATTCTTTTTTTTTCATCGTAAGTTCACGTATATTGTTAAAGAAAAAAAAAGAAACTAAAAGCAAATATATCTTGAAGTAATAATAGTCGATGTTCAATGTGCACCACAAAAGATTAGTAATGAGTTCGACAAAAAAAAAAAGAAAAAAAAAATTGTAATGATTTCTATTTATCACAGTATTTGATAACAATGGAAAGTTCAGGTTTTTGAACTTTAGATCGAAGACCAGAGTTTATTTTTGTTTATAATGACATTGACATCATCAAACACACACAGAACACGAAAACTGAATTAGATGTTTTTTAAAGTTAAACCGAATGATATAACATTGTTTTTCTACCGAATAACCAAGAACTAACAGTGATTTACTATATCCAATAAACCAAATCGAAAAGTATCATTGTCGATCCAAACTTATTAAAATTTGCAAATATGACAACATATATGACGTAAAATATTATAACTCATCTAACGAAACTCCAAATACTATCTTGTGAGTGTCTTTATTAGCAAGGTTCATAATTATATCATTTTACTTTGCATAATTACCTCAACTTTATGATAATCACATGTTTGGACGTTGGACCCTCCATCCACTAGAGCCTAGAGGAGAGGAGAAGAAAGCC
Organism: Camelina sativa; assembly: GCF_030686135.1. Taxonomy (NCBI): domain Eukaryota; kingdom Viridiplantae; phylum Streptophyta; class Magnoliopsida; order Brassicales; family Brassicaceae; genus Camelina; species Camelina sativa. The sequence goes on along the minus strand of NC_141886.1, from coordinate 21,652,876 downwards.
ATTATATGTATTACTTATTAATTTCATATACCCGACTTTTGTCTATATTGGTGACATGTATCATTGTTTCTACCAGCATGAGTATATTATTTTGGTTCCCTTTTTTGTTTTGTTGCCAGTACGCATGAGCTGATCGTAATACATTAGACCCCCTCCTATCTGCTTAGTATTGGTTTATCATGTATTTTGTTCTTTGAAAACTACCTTAAATGTTATAAAATTCTAACATGTACAAACGTATCTCGCTATTTACATATACTGTAATACAAATTAATTTACAGTGTATGTGAAATGAATACAACGTAACAAGATAAATTAACTATTTTTAACCTACCTAGTGTATAATTAAGATGAAATTAATTATCTTTCTTTTAAAAAAAAAGACCAAAGTCTAAGTTTCGTTAAATGTATTTTCTTATGACTATTTAATTTTCCTTTTGAAGTCCAAATTTCAGTTTCATCAGTTTTTTGTTTTTTTGAAGTAAACAACACAATTTCACTTGGAAAGAGTTGTACATCGGCTATCTTATCCATGAACCAATACATAATAATTATCCTTTGAAAGGCTATATAGTAGTGTTCCAAAAATAAAAAAGGCTATGTATAGATAGTACTCCGTATGCCTTATGCATGCATTAATAAAAATATATCAAAATGCGAAACTCGAAAAGCAACCGCAATCTATGCATGACAAAAGCTTTTGGACATCTCTTTTGCTGTCCTTGATTAGTTTGTTAATTAATACATTTATCTAAAAGCAATATAGTGCTAATCTTTTTTTAAGGATAAATCAATCTTCAAACCAAAACATTAATTATACTTTGTCATTTCTATCGAAGTTCTATGACGCAACTCGTGACAGGACAACAAAAAAAACGTCTAGGCATACTAGATTAAGTTATAATAAGTTATTGATTGCTACTTCTCTTATAATAATATTTTAATGTTTATGAATGATCATGCAAATAGATTCTGCAGCAGTAAATTATCTGGTTTAGGTTCGAATTTTTTTTTTTGGACGTGCTATCCTTATTCTCGGAATAGTATGCGTTCTCAATTCTCATATATATTTTTTAGTTAGCCATGTTTATTCTTCGTGTTCCAAATAGTTCGAAGACTATTTAATCCGTAGTAGAACTCGAATCTTTTATGTTAATCTTTCTACGATCCTGACTAGCTTTGCTTGAACATGTAATATTCTATGTATTACTAGTTGACAAGGAAACAAAATTGCAAGTGGAGATCGTTGTTGGTCCCAAAAATTTTGTCTGCTTGACTTTTTCTCATGTTATAGATACATCATTTTATTGAGAACTAGTGGCGCCATAAGTTTGAAGACTCGTAACCGACGACAAAAAACTAGACTTATAACTAACCAACAAATGTAAAGGGCAAAAAAACTTAACCGGCTGGTGAAACTTTGTTTATTGGTCCCATGCCATATAATATTTCTGGCTCTTAATGCTTTGATTATGTTTTCCTTTATCAACGCTTTATATGGTCCTTTACATATATATAGCTCAATTTTTTTCCGGTCGGTGAATGTTACTCAATTATATGTAAGTGACAAATTTCTCATTTCTACTGAAATAAAAATGGTTTACCACGTACTCTGATAATTAACATATTAAAATATTGTACAAAATTTATTTTACAAGGAAAAAAAAAGTAAAGATATGGAAACAAAAATCCATGTGATAGACAAGAAAAAACTAGGTATTTTATCAAGTCGATCTACCCTCAAATCTCAAACAAACAAAAAAAATACTATTAAAACATCCACAATCAAATCCAAGAAGTCCAAAAGAATTACATATATAACTCAAGCAATCAGACAAGAACAAATCGAGAAAAAAACAAACAATTTGTTTTATGGGTGCTATTACCATGCAAGATCTGATGGAGTTGATGACGCTCAAGAGAGTTTGAATTATATATGAGTGTTGTTGATGTTAGCTACATTGGTAGTCTCGTAGACTGGCAAGCCTCCACGAGACAACTCGTAGTTTTGCAATTCGAAGAGATCAGAACTTGAATCACTCTCCATTCCATCATCATATCCCTCTCTCTTTATTCTCTGATCATCATCTTCATCATAAGCCCAATTGCTCTGATTCTCCGAGAGGCTCTCCATCACCTTGAGTTTCTCGTCCAGCCACGAGTAGTCTTTGTGGGTCTTCTTTTCCTCTTCTCCCACTTGTTTGGTAGCAGAAGTGTAATTCAAGAACTGCTTGTAGTTCTTGGTGGGGGTGTTCAAATAAGGAGGAGGAGTTCTGAAACCTGAGCTTGATGACGAAATTAGAGATTTTGATGATGATGATGTCGTAGTGGTGGTGGTGGTGGTTGAATTAGATCTGCTTGAGCTCAAGAAATGGCTTATACTGCTTCTTCTCCTCCTCTTCATCCATCCTGCTCCGGTGACCTCCTCTTCCACTTCGGGATCTGTTGCCTTCGACTTTGACTTGGACTTGTTCTTCTTTGAACCTGATTGATGGAACAGAGAGTTCAAGAAGCTGGCGATTTTACCACCTGGTGAGCTAGGTTGCTTGTGTCTCACGTTACTAAGTCTCTCCTTGATTGTTGTAACTTCATGATGATCTTGGTGAAGATGGTGCACCTGTTCAGAACATCTGATCGGCAAATCTAAGCTGATTCTTCTTCCTCCTCCTCCTCCTCCTAATATTCCCCATTTCCTACGATTCTCCTCTCTTGCCGCGTTATAGCCAAACTTTTGTGTGTTTCTATGGTCGCCGGAGGAGGCTTCGTTGTAGCCGGAGAAGTACACAGCGGCCTCGAACACGTCAAGCTCGCCAGAATTGCGCTTGTGGGTCAAAGATATTCTCCTGGGAAGCTTATCTGGCTCTGCTGATGAGATCCCTTTCATTGACATAATTATCTTTTAGGGTTTGAGAATCAGATACTTGGATGATCCAATAGTCTCTTTCTATGCTTGATTTGCGGGGAATGAGGAACAAGTTGATATGGGATGATATAATGTGTTTAGGTTTATATAACAAGTGATGGTGATATGTAACTCCATCATTAAATAAACTAAGGTCGTAGTATGTGAATTTACGGGTCGTAAACGTATCATGCGATACTCATACGTTGATATTAGTGGATTACGATAGTTTGTTTTAATTTTAATTTGGGATTTAAATGTTTTCAATGCTGAAAAAATTAGATATTTGGAGAGACACAAGTCATAAGAGTTTGTGTGACCCACTAAATGCGTGGGTGAAGAACTTAATTGAAGGAGAAAGGTGGGCTCATTTGATTTTATGAGCTTTCTGATAAGTTGTAGGAAATTAATTGATTGTATTTATGATAATGTGGGGCTATCGTCTCTTATTGCCTTGGATTCCAATTTCGAGTCTTCTTTTATTTTCGGATTTAATTTTGTCGTTCATTTTAAAAAATCTTTATGTACATCAAATCATACACAACCCATGATTCCATTAAATTTTTATAGATGAATGCATACATACATATGTATTATGTACACTAATATGTTACATATGAAGAAATATTACTTAGTTGAATGGCGAGTAGGGATGTACATTTTTGTGTTCCATAAACGTTAGGCAAAACCGCAAAAGCACTTTGCATTGCCATTGACACAATATGCAAAATATGAAAGATACCCAATTAAATTATGTAATACGCAAACACAAGTTGTTCCGCGTGTTTTATATGTCCGATTTCAATTAGGACTATCAGCCTCTGTTTGGAGAATGAATTTGCTTTTTGAAAAAAAAATGTAAACATTACGTTAAAAATAAATGATAAGATATTTTAAAACTTATCATTAGATAGCTTTTATAGTGTGTTTGTAATCCCCTTATTGTCAATTCTAGTTTAACTTAATGAGTTATGTTTAAGTGCCATTATCTTTTGATGAAGAGCTTCGAAGTCACTCCTCCATGAGTCCATGATATATAAATCTTTAATAAATTCTTATGAAACTCAAGTTAATGCTTTATTTTATAATCATTCTCATCGGTAGCATACATATTTGATCGAAATTAAAATATTTTATTGTTATTTATAACTTAATTTTTGTTTTCTAAATAAGTGTCGTTTATATTTTTAATGCATATTTTATTTTGTAATGTACTCTCTCCATTTCAAAATATAGAATGTTTTAGTGAAAACACGCATATTAAAAATAATTACTTTTAAAAAGTTTAACCAATCATAAATAAGTCTGCATAATATAAAATATAAATTTAATCTAAAAGTTGTATAGAAAGTTAGAAACATCCTATATTATGAAAAAAAAAAATATTTCTCTAAACATCCTATATTATGAAACAGAGGGAGTATTAATTAATAAAAGCATTGAAAATATATTAGATATTGATGAGGGGTAAAGTGAAAATTGTAATTGTTTTGTTTTATATATATGTGAAACAACCAATACAAAATCTGAAAAAGAGGGAATAATTATTATTCCATTTAGTTGTGTCGTTCATATAAACTTTAGTCGTGTTGTCGGAAAATAATAAATTAGAAAAAATTGATATATATATATATATATATATGTTATTTCTTTTTTGAAAAAGATTTGGACTTTAGGTTGGAAGTAACGGTTGGTAATATATACGGTAGTTTTGTTCAAAAAAAAAAAAAAAAAGGTAATATATACGGTAGTAGTCGAACACCTTCCGGAAACAAAAACTCACCATCCCTCCCAAGAAAATATTTGAAACCAAGTGAACTCACCTTGGTAGTAAATTGATATTGCAGCTTTTATGTCAGTTTAATTCATTTGAAATAAATGTCCCAATTTTTGGTATATATTTTTGCTATTATCGACTTTTGATAATTTAGAATCTTTCACATATTAAAGACTGAATCTTAATTTGAAATTTATATCAGTGCTTGAGTAACATAGAAAACTTGTTGCTAAACGTAATTCCAAGATTTTTCAAAACACAAAAGCTACGAAACCACTTTACAAAAAATTTCAAATTCTAGATTAATACGTGCCCGTGCCATAAAACCAACAATAATAATAATTTAAATTCACTATTTCATCAATTTCCAATGAAATAATTTGAATGGATTCGGCTACTTACAGCTAGATGAACAGGTGAAATTTGAGACAGGACACTAAAGTCTGTGGTGCAACAATCACTTGGATCAGTAATGACTTTCTAATATCTTATCCGTCTTATTTCTAAAAAAAAAATCATTGTCAAAACAAAAAAGAGTGGTAGCCAATCTTAAGAGCAAGATTCTGAAGTGGAGCCAATCGTTTATATTGAAGTAGAATTATGTGTTTGGTATAATTTTGGAATAAAGATATCAACTAATCCAAAATAGTTTGGTCCAAAGTTTAAAAAGATTACCTATTACCATTCTAAATATTCAGGACTCATAATTTTGGTGTAATCTAGAATCCACTTTAATTTTTTGCTGGATGTTATAAATCATGGAAACAAAAAACAGATGGAAAACGAAATGTTAGCTAGTTTGATAAGATTAGTCCGGAATTGTTTTTATATAATCCGTTTTTTTATGGTAAAAATCACAAACAGATATTTTCAGTTCAGAAAATTGTTGGCTCCTCTTTATCCGATTTGAACTTAATCAAACATCAGATGATCAGATTTAATTCTATAAAAGACGGGATTTTATATAGGTTGTAAATCAAGATTATGATATCTTTCTATATACATTTAGCAACTACCGAGAAAGATATAAAGATGAAAAGTCGGCAAGGTCACGTTGTATAGATTCCATAATAAATGGTTACAAAGGCAAAACATAGACATGACATGAATAGTAAGTGGTTAGCATAAGATTCGAGCCCACACGTGTGGTGACAAACTGACAATCCAAGGGAGATGACACGTGATATGGTTTGGGTGTACCGTCGTACAACTACAAGACATAACTAGAAAAAGGGTTTTGTCTTGGAGCGTTAGAAGTTGACAATGATACGTTAATTAAGAACACTTGAGCCCGTTTGGAAAATAGACAGTTCCATCTACATCTCAATCATACCTAACCAATCCCTGATATGCAATCATCTTCCCAAATATTGTAACAATTTCGGATATCCAATTCTAGTAGCCTAACATCGGTCGAAGTTAATATGAATGATTGTCTAATTACTTTTGTTTGACAGTAAAAACAAAAAAAAGATTTGAACCTGCACGACTTGGTTATCTAGACATATTCCCTCTAAAAGCTCCCCAAAGTCTGACTTGTAGAGCTACTCAGCTACCAACACCTTCATTTCATACAAACTTGTCACCTTTAGATTAAGAATACTAACATTTTTATCGTATACTTACTTATACTTATAAATGTACGATAAATTATTCGATATTAAGATGATAGCTGTAATATAACATAAATAATGACTTCGCTGGACGATGTGTACCTATTATGATCGTCAGGCCCGGCTCAAATATTATCTAGATCCAGTGCTACTTTCTGAAAAACCCTTAAATATATACTATTTTTTTCAAAAAAAAAAAAATTACATGTAAATTTTTTTTTTTGGACCCTTGGACCCTGTGCCCTTGCACCTCCCGCACATGTTCTAAGCCGGCACTGATGATCGTATATAACATATGTATATGTAAACGATTAATTTTGTTTGCCCAACAAAAAACGATTAAATTTATCAAATAAACGATTCACCCCATGCTATGATAGTATGACTGTGAAGTCAATATCTAAAATTTGGAGGAATTTGTGGAAGAGATAAAAGAGGGAAATGAGTGTGTAAGATAGCTTTCTTTTGTTGTGAACCTCAGCATTCTTAAAGTTGCTTCTTATGGCTACACTTCTCTCACCAGTCACTCTTTCTATCAAACACTTCCCATGTGTGATCTCATCCTCCTCCTTTATATATTATCTTCTCCATTTGCATAATAACATTTAAGTAAATAAGGAACAGTTTTGGTCGATAAGCCCCAAAAAAAAATAAAGAAACGAATAAAAAGAAAATTTGAGAACACGATAAGCAATAATTGGGCCCATTTAGCCCAATAAGTTAATCGTATTTGATCAAAAATGGGCTCATATGTTTGGCCCCACAGCTGACAACTCTTAGAACACAGCAATGCCCTTCTTTTTGAGACAACACACTGTGGTGGGTCTTGAAAGATAGAACATTTCTAACCTTATGACAACTTTCATACACCACAATTTATACATATACTCTATATTAATTTCATATATCTCATTTTCATATGCAAACAAAAAAAAGATGACACCAATTTTTCTTCCTGGGGGGGGGGGGGGGGGGGGGTGATAGAGTGTATTAGGTGAAATTGTATGTACATTAGAATATATAATCACTGGAGCAGTATAAATTTGTTACGTCTGGCTATATTTTGATGACGACTTTTCAAATCATGATATTCGAATTTAATATAATAACTAGTAGTATAGGAAAACTGTTGTGTTGTTTGAAATACACGTACACGAAATAATAAAATATTTAATTTATTTAAATAAATCATCATCTTCTTAGATAAGATATGAGCTAACATTTAAGTACCATCTCCAATCTTGAGTAATTGATCAAAGCCTATATATAAAACATTTCTATCCATCTTCCCGACTGACAAGTGATAACGATGAAGCCAAATTCGTTGTAAACCCAATGAAATTGTCGAGAAATTCCAATAAAATCAAATTCACCGCTATTTTTGTCGGATTTTGTCATGTTTTCTTGTAGAAAATTACAATATGATCAAAACATGGTTTTTGCTGAAAGTATTACCTTTTCACATTAGTTTTCTAGACACCACATATTGAAAGTTCGTTACAAAATATATCATCTGAAGTTTTCTAAGTGTTGTTTTTGTTTCACAAAAAAATTGTTGTTTAAATTTAAAAATAAACTTAAAAATTGTTGTTATTCTTACAAAATAAACTTTATTAAGTAAACAAAAAGTATTTGCAAGATAAGAAAATGTATAAATTATTAATGCGGTCTAAATTATGTGTGAAAATTTAATTAAACATATATAATTTGAAAACACAGAGAATACAACTTTTGAAATTCAAGATGCTCACCAAATGCATAAGTTGAAGACATATAATAAACCAACTAAGAACAACAACATCGCTTGATGTACTTTAATTATTCAAATTAAAAAGACGCGATTACAAAGAAGAGATAGAGGAATTATGAAGCCTCAAGGTCAACTAAGCCTTAGATAAGACACATGGCTCGGGAGCTTAATCTTAGGTCCGTCCATTAGCTTATCCACCGTTCTTCGGGGGTGTCGGAGTGGTAGGGGAGGTCGGGGTCGTTGGGGTAGTCGGAGTCGTTGGCGTTAATGGTGTCGTTGGCGTGGTTGGGGTCGTTGGCGTGGTCGGTGTTTTTGGCGTGGCTGGGGTGGCCGGGGTGTCTGGCGGGGTTGGGATGGCTAGTTTGTTTGAGATAACCGGGATAACCGGGATAACTGGGATAACTGGGATAACTGGGATGGTCGGGATGGTCGGGATGGCCGGGATGGCCGGGATGGTTGGCAATAATCCGGCTGATGTGTAAGTGAAGACGAGGAGGTTGAGAGCAAGGAAGAGTGCAAAAGAGGTTCTTGGAGTCATTTGTTTGTCGAGTGGAAAAAGTAAAGAAGTAGCGTATTTAGTAATCTTTCAAATGTAGTGGGTTTATTTATAGGGTTTTCGCTAGACGAATGATTAAACTTTTATTCTTAAAACTATATATAATTATAAATGTATATATATATATATAATTAAACTTAAGATTTAGCTATATCTTATATAAACTTAATTTTCAAAGTATTAATATTAGTCTTTAGAGTATTTGAAACAAGTTACCTAAATATTCATAAAACATATATGCACAATTTGAAGAAACCCACTACTATTATTTTCAATGAAATATATTTTTCTGAAAATTTTCTTTTATGATTATGGAATATAGAATAAGATTTTTAATTTTATTTTCATAATATAATTTTTTAATACCAACTATTATTTTAAAGCTTTAATTTTCTAGATGAAGAAGATAATGTGGCATATATATAAGGCAATCTATTACTTTCAGATGATGATCGTAACAATATGTGTCATCATCACTCTATTTTGTAGTTTCCAAAAATATAGTATATAGTCGTTCCACAGACTCCGACAAGAAAATAAACTCTTCGTTTTTTTGTGCAAAAAGGAAATAGAGTTGTAGTTGAGATATTTCATGGTAGAAATAATAACTTACGTCGCCCCCCTTAACAAGTTGGTTGAAATAACGACATAATGTATTAATGTTTGTAGTGTCCGTTTATAACCGACGTTAGACACCTATATGTATAAACAAAACCACGTTAACTCTTGTTTATTTTGTAGTGTTGTAATGTAATGTTGAGAGGCATTAAATACTTTTGATTTTTTGTTTTTTTTCAACCTAACTTTAATTAAAATAAAAGTCCTAGATTGATTGCCCAAACTGGAGGAAAATTGTTTACATATATCGTCTCTGACAATAGCAATCTAAAAGAACGAGCTAAACAATCATCCTTCACATTGGACGTCCTTAGGATTTTGGGTGAAAGGAGACAAGAAAACACTAAGCACCTGAAACTCATCAAGAAGCATAGAGAAAACCGGCCACTCCTCCGGAGCTTGCACCATCGATATTAACTCTGCAGAATCCGTCTCGAACCTCTGACAATCAATGTCTCTGGAAACAATACACTCCATCGCTCATAATAATGCTTCCAGCTTCGAATGAAGTGGGGACGCACTGCGACGTTGACATTTGGCACCCAAAACTAAAGTCTGATTCTCACCATCACCACACCACCATCCTAAACCTGAATTTGGTTCCGCATATTTCCACGAACCATCAACTTGACAACGAATTATCATCTCCGGAGTATGCAAAGGTTTCGTCGAACCGGGGCCATCCCGTGCGGCTATTTGGGCTTCTTCCCACCACAATTGTTCGCGTAAAGCCTGATTAGTGATATCTATTGGCCCTAATTGTAACCCTTGGAAAACTTTTTTTATTCCTATCCTTCCATAAGAACCAGACCAGCCACGGTATGGAGCTGTGAGTAGCTCCTAAAGCCATAAGGGCTAACCCTTTACCATATATAAAATCTAGATTTGAATAGATCGAACCAAAAGGGAACTTGTCCGTGTGTAATCCCTCAAAAACCCTCTCCCAAACCTGATGGGAATGAGGACACTCAAATAAAGTATGATTAATAGACTCTGCCGCTAGATCACATCTCTTGCATACCGTGTTACAATTAACTCTCCGAGAAGCTAATCGCACCGTCACAGGAAGAGAGTTAGAAGCAATCTGCCAGAAAAAGTGTTTGATTTTAGGTGGTACCGGAAGATTCCAAGCCTGAGCCTTTAGGACATTACAATTAGGACCGAATTCAACTTCAGCCTTCATAGCCTGAGCTACCTTATAACCTGACTTAACTGAAGTATCGACCAGATTTTGTATAATGCCACACCAATCGATATGGCTTAAAATTTTTGCTAATAGGCAAACTCTTAATAGTTTGAATATCCTCCGTATCCATAAATTCATGAATGATAGGTAAATGCCACTCTTTAGTCCGTGGATTAATAAAATGATTTACCATTAGATTTGGGTGTAGTTGTCGTCCCCTACCGTTTGCAGGTCGAGGATGCTGATCAGGAATCCAGAGATCACGCCAAACCAAAATGTTAGACTCTGACCCAACCGTCCATCGTGCACCTTTTTCCACTAAGCTTTTTGTTGAGAAAATACTTCTACACCCAAAGGAGGGTGAATAAGGTTTTTCTGCCATCAACGGATGTTTATTTCTGAAATATCAACCTCGAAACACTTGAGCAAACAAGGAATTCAGAAACTGTATTAAACGCCAATACTGTTTAGCCAATAAGGCATCATTGAAAGTCTCCAAATCCCAAAATCGTAAACCTCCCTCAGATTTATCTCTACACATTTTATCCCAAGCCACCTAATGAAGCCCCCGCTCTTTCCCATCAGAGCTCCACCAGAAATTTGAAATTGCACTCGTCAATTTGGTCGTTAAGCCTTGAGGGAGTTTGAAGCAAGACATAACATGCGTAGAAAGATCCAAAGCCACCGACTTTAGTAATACTTCCTTCCCTCCCTTAGATAAAATTTTTGCTGTCCAACCATTCACCCGGTCATTCAACCTATCTCGAACGTAACCGAAGACTTGAACTCTTGATCCTTTGAGACTCTCAGGAATTCCCAAATAGGAACCCATACCCCCTTCCTTGGAGATTCCAATGACAGATTTTACCCTGTCCTTTACCTCTGAAGTCACCTTTTTACCAAACATAATAGAGGATTTGTCCAAATTTATCTCCTGACCGGATGCTTTACCATAGTTGCCTATGATATTCATGACCGTTGAACATTGTTCTTCATCCGCTTTACAGAAAAACAGACTATCATCCGTAAAAAGCAAATGAGAAATAGGGGGCGAATCACGGGCAATCTTAACACCCAAAATTTTTTCCTCCCTCTCTGCCTTTTTGATATTAGCTATCAAAACCTCAGTACAAAGAATAAACAAGTAAGGGGATAAAGGATCCCCCTGTCGCAAGTCCCGTCTTGGCGAAATGGAACCACGGGGTTGACCATTAAGAAACACTTGATAGAAAGCCGAACTCCCACACCACATTATCCAAGAAATCCATCTATAATCAAAGCCTAATCTAATTAAGACTGCCTTCAGGAAATCCCATTCAACACGGTCATAGACTTTGCTCATATCCGTTTTGAAAGCCAAAAAATCCAAACTACACATCCTATTGGTCTGTAAACCATGAAACATCTTTTGGGCCACCAGGATATTATCGGTGATTAATCGACCAGAAACAAAGGCCGATTGTATTTCAGAAATAATTGAGGGCAAAATCTTCTTTAACCTAAAAAACAAATTTTTTTTGAAATGATCTTATAACTCACATAACACAAATTAATAGGCCTCAATTTTGCCAATCTTTTAGGCACTTCAACCTTTGGGATCAGACAAATATTAGTTTCATTACTTTTGGGATCAAACATCCCAGTCCGAAGATGATAAGATAAGTGAATTTGGAGTATGAATGAAGATGATAAGATAAGTGTGTATGAATGAACAAAGATATGGAAGGAGTGGCGTTGAATTATTTACCAGATTGGCTTTGAATTATTTACCAGATTGGCTTCTGCCTTTTCGCGTTTTTTGTTTTGTTTACATAAATAGATTGCCTCTTCGTGTTTGTTGCCATTAGCCAAACAAGATCCATCCACCCATTTTTACGAACACGCAAAAAATCATTATTTGGAAATATTTTGTTTCCAAAAAATATTATAATCTTTTTAACATGTTTTAAAAAAAAAATTAAGACGGAGAAATCTTAAAACGAACACCAAACTAATTTTTCAACACCCACAAAGTTCAGAGTGTTCTTGCTGTCAAAAATTTATACAGGTGTGATCAAGGTATAAAAATGCAAACTTTTTCTTAAATGTACGTGATCCACATAACCTATATAGATCTTAAGATCTATCTACATGAAGATTTCACATTTCAAGCAAGAATCACCAACCCACCACGACTTGGTTCTCATGCGACCGTAAAAGTGCTGAACCTTTGGCTCATATATTCTTTTGTTATTTGAAAAATTGGTCGTTTAGAAATTTCTATTATGTGGAAGTGAATTTGGAGTTAAAAACACAAGATGTTACAATATTATATTTTTACTATTTATGCACAGAACATTTTCAGCTTACAAATATTTTTGTTATTTAAGACCCATGACTTAACATGAAAATTATATATATTTGGAATTACCTGCTCACCACGACTTGGTTTCTCATATCTCACATATTGGTTTTTGATAAACAAACGGTAAGAGTTCCATAACATTCAATCTAAATTCTTTTATTATCTAAAATTTGTGGAAGTGAATTTGTAGTTAAGTTAAAGTCTTGTTAAAAAAAAAGCATTAGAAGGGATTACAATGTTTTTCTCTTTCCTATTTATGGATAGGACAATTTTTAGCTCATGAACATTTTTGTTATTAGTTCACGCAAAAACTCTAGGAGTGAGAGACCATTGAGTGGAAAGAAAATGAAATGTATAAATATTGATGTGTAGGAAGTTAGAACGACGTTGTCCAAAAATTAAATGGAAAAGTGGCCTATACAGGGATCGAACCTGTGACCTTCGCGTTATTAGCACGACGCTCTAACCAACTGAGCTAATAGGCCTCTTGAAGAACATGTAATAAGTAAATTACTTATTCTAAACTTATAGGCTTTGATCATCAGCTAAGTTGGGCCTTGACATACAATTTGGGGCAAAACTATCCAAAGTCTCTCACAGACCTAAATTTGAGCAATACTATATTTTTTTGGGTACATTGAGAAAATCTAGAAAACTAACAACTTTTTTTTTTTTTGTTACCTGACGAGACCATTTGCTTTATTTCAAGATCTACGCCTCTAAGGAAAGAGAGGTCTGAAAATGAAATATAGAGGTTTTCTGGTGTAAGTGCAACAAGAAGGAGATATACTGAACGTGGTGGTTAGAAGATAGCATCAACATAGATGCTGCGTATACATCACATTCATATGTACTTCTCTTCTTTCTTTCTTTCTTTTTTTTTTTTTTTTTTTTTTTTTTTTTGGTGTGCACACCAACATATGTACTTCTCTTATGTGTGATTTTGTTCAATGCGATTGAAAATACTAATATATATATTTTTTTCTTAAAATTGCAACAATGTTTGTTTCTGTAAGAAAAATATTAATAGAACTGATAAAGATTTCAAAAGCAAATCTCAACTATACGAATCCCATTAGAAATTACATCTTTCATTATAACATGAACTTATCAAGATTTGTTTTACGAATTGATAAGGTTTCAGTTTAATTTATGAATTTTATATATGTTGAGACCTTTCTAAAGATACACATGCATATAAACATGTATGTAGCTGTGTATGTATCGAATGGTGGGGCTTAAAAACTAATGATGTGTACATTAATTGGACATTTGATGTGGCTGGATTGGACCCAACTTACTCTATGATAGAGACTTAACTAAGACACCTATGCTCTTCATTCATTTCTCCCGTATACATAATTGAATTAACTGTACATATGTTCACAACAAGCGATCTTGCTATATATATATTTTAAAATAATAGAGATTGAGATATATTTTAATCTGGTCTTCTGTTGAACCAAAAAACAAAAAAAAAAATTCTGATTCGAACAAAGAAATTATTGTTAGAATAAATTAATTATCGAACCTCTTCTTTAATTTTATCTATTTTTAAAACCGCTTGCAAACTGGATTATCCAGATAAATTCTTCACTAAAAGACTCACTATCCTAGGCCCTGGGCATAATATAAGATTCAAAAAAAACCCGATCCGAATCTTAGCCTAAAAATCTGATCTGATCTGAACCAAAAATTTAGAAATATTTGAACGGATTCTAAATTTCAAGATCCGAAAATCCGAATCCGAACTCGATCCGAACCGAAATACGAATAGATATCTGAACATACCCAAAATATAAATACATAGTAATAATATCTTAGTAATACTTACAAGTTGTAAAAACTTAGGTGTCTAAAAGTCTAAATTTTTGGATATTTTTGGATATTTAAATATTTTCATGTATTACAACTATTTTTAGTATATTTAGATAAAAAATATACCTAATTTTTAGATATTTTAGATGTTTTTGAGTACTTTAGACAACCAAATCCGATATAGATGTTGATTCTATCACATTTGTAGATTATAGATGTTGATTCTTATTTATTTAACCTTCGGATGTTGAGTTTAAATCCAATATGTTAATACTGAGTAAAAAAAAAAAAAATTGCGTCACCGTGATACAAAGCAACCTCACAAGTCACAACTCTCGTGTCTACAAAGATCTCTCATTAATAAATCTCCTTGCCTTCATTTTTTTTTCTCGAGTTGGACACACACCTCGATCAAAGACTATTATTGGCCTCTTGGGATCTGCCTCAAAGCGACTATGTATGCTTTTATGTGTTCTATATATTTTCTAAAACCACTCCGGATAATGACTAATATCTGGGAAATGGGACAATGAAGATAGAGCTTATTACGTGCTTCTAACGAGAAGTAATCATTTTTAGTATTGGAGAATCTAAGATACAGTTAAGTGGATCGAGATATTAATGTATATAAAACATGTACGTTTACATCGAATAATAAAATGAAAGGAAGTAGAAAAAGGATATTTGATGGGGGAAAAAAGAAGGGTGGAGATGTAACAAAGGCGAAGATAATGGATATTATTGGGATGTTGTCTTCAAGGCCACGAGCTTAGATTCTTTTAGTTTTGCTCAGTTTGTTTTGTTTCTACTTTTTCTTTTGCTGCTTACTACTTTTGCTCATGATCTACCATACATATATATGGTATACTATCTTATAACTTA
Source organism: Camelina sativa (assembly GCF_030686135.1). Taxonomy (NCBI): domain Eukaryota; kingdom Viridiplantae; phylum Streptophyta; class Magnoliopsida; order Brassicales; family Brassicaceae; genus Camelina; species Camelina sativa. The sequence goes on along the minus strand of NC_141886.1, from coordinate 21,637,430 downwards.
TGTATCTTTTCAAATCTCAGGACGTACATGTTTAAATTTGGTTATGTAACCACGACCATTTCAAGTATCTATGGTCATACCATACCAGTTTTAATAATATAACTGCTACAAGAAAATACATATGATATCTATATATATAATTCGAGATTAAAATACAATCTACACCTTTTTAAGCATAGTTCATGTGGCACTTAGAACTTAATACTTTTGGAATAGTTTTTCATTAGATTACAATTTTTTTTTGTAATTTTCTAAATTTAGTATGATTGTTTTCATGAGACGATAATTACGTAAGCATTAGTTGTAAAGAATGTCTTAATCTGAAAAATATAAGATAATTCAAATTAAAAAAGAAAATATTATTTTTGACAAGAACAATCAATCAATTAGTCTTCAATCGGAGATATTTAAAGTAATCAACTAAAACAGGAACACTTGACTAACAAAGAAATTATGAATTGTGGTCCAGCTTTCACTTAATTATATTGTTATCTAAAGCTAATGCCTACCTATATATGCCTTAAGCAACTGCCGGCTTTGTTTGTTTTTTTCCTTACCACTGAAGATCTCAAAAGAGAAGAAGACTATTACAACTAAAATTCATTGTAGAAGAAGTGTTGAAGCAAATTGAACCAAGTTTTTCATAAAACAAGCCGGCACAAAGATTTTCTGTTGTTTATCATTATATGAATTGACATCAAATAATGTATGTATGGATTGTTTGAAAGCGAAGTTATTTGTAACTTACCACAAACTTGAGTTTAACTAGCAACAAAGCACATACTCAATTGATCTGTGTCCTGATCATCAAAAGCTTAATTAGTACAGACAACATTGAACAAATTAATCTTTACAAAATACTTTATCGGCCGGGCTTGAATACGTACTATTCTTCTTCTTCTTCTTCTTCTTCCACTTTTTCTCCTTAAATCCTGTGTACAAATCCGTCGACGCAATACATTACACAGTTGTCAATTTGGTTCTCAGCTCTACCAAAAACATCTATTGCCCAAAAAAAAGGTCTATTTGTACTACACTGTTACAGCTGAGAACATTAAATATAAATAAACAAATTTGATAAAACAAAAGGGTTCTCACGTTATTCCAAATGAATAGTGTATAGGAAATTTTGATAAAAAGGAAATTAAATAGATATTTTTGTTGGTTCAGATTATGTTTCGTAGATCTACAGGGAAATCTCCGCCGTCAATGCAAAGTGAAGGTGACACTTGGGGAAGGACCAGTGGTCCGTACAATGTTACTTCTACCTCTGACCAGTGATCTCTTCACGAGACGTCGATAATCAAATTTTTATTTTATATCTATTTGTCCGAAAATTTTGGTAAAAAAAAAAAATATGGACCCGACAACAATAGTACAAAATTCACCAATGATAAATCGACACGCAAATCCTTAAGAAACCACTATGGTTTTTGCAAACGAGAGAAACCAGCTTTAGCTTTTTCCCTAAAACCACTCTTACCCAAATCTCTCCATAAATAAAGATCCCGAGGCTCAAACACAAGTCTTCTTATAAAGGAAGGAAAGAAAAACTTTCCTAATTGGATCATATCAAAGTCTGAGCTCTTCTATTATCTCTCTCTTGTAGTTTCTTCTTAGGGGTCTTTGTTTTGTTTGGTTCTTTTAGAGTAAGAAGTTTCTTAAAAAAGGATCAAATGGGAAGGGGTAGGGTTCAATTGAAGAGGATAGAGAACAAGATCAATAGACAAGTGACATTCTCGAAAAGAAGAGCTGGTCTTTTGAAGAAAGCTCATGAGATCTCTGTTCTCTGTGATGCTGAAGTTGCTCTTGTTGTCTTCTCCCATAAGGGGAAACTCTTCGAATACTCCACTGATTCTTGGTAACTTCAATTAATTCTTTCTTTTTTTTCAACCAAAAATCTTAATTTGACACTACTTTATTTCCTTTTGTTTGTCCCTTAAATTGACACTACTTGATTTGCCCTAATTATTAGCTACTGCTTTAATTTATGTATTCTCTAGGGCTTCAAATCAAATTTGTAAATGATTTGTCTGAAAATGTTTGATACTACTTTTGTATTTGTATAAATCAGAAGATCAAAAGTTTAGGCCCTGGAGTGAAGTGAACCCTAACTATAACTATATTAACATATGTGCATAAGCATCATTTTGTCAAATTTTAGAGCATGTAGAAGGGTGTATATATGTTTTAATCTTTAATGAGCTAGGGTTTTAAGCCTTAAACTCGTTATTAATCTTTTGTTCCCCTAGCCATGTAGCCATTTCTTTCAAAAACTTACAGATCTAAGTTTTATTCGATTTCATAATAAGAAAATAAATTTTTTATTAGTGTCGTCCCACGCTCTTAGGGCTATGAATTCGATTATTAAATGTAATGTTTTTTTTTTTTTTTTTTTTTTTTTTTTTTTCATTTTTTACAACGGATTACGATCAAACGAGAATAATGAAATGTTAGCTAGAAATATAAGGATCTCAAATCGAGATATATACAATATAGAAGAATGAATGGCTTAACGTACGAACTAGAGTTTTTTATGCCTTAAACGGATTTTGTTAATTCTGACAGCTGTGTCTTCATAATTGCTTTTGCAAATCTAAGCAAAGAAAATGTTTAATTTTCACTCGCGCTTAGGAGAATATGTACTCGTAATATGAAATATCTAGTATTATATTTTAACTTAAGTGTTTTTTATATTTGAATTAGAATTTTTTTAAAAAGCTGAAAAAAAGATGTCAAATCTCAGTAGAGAGTCTTTGACCTCTGGGGATCCATAAAAAGAACTAACTCAATCCTAAAATCGGCTTCTTACCGATGGTCAAAATTAGCTCCAATAGGCAACAGCTGTTCTTCTTTCTTTTATTTTTTTTATAAATATTATTCTTGTTCTGAAGAAAATGATATATTGACCAGATTATAATATATTGTACAATATTGTGTGTTCTAACAAGATTTTCCTGTACAGTATTATAAACCTCAGTTAGAACTCTAAGCTAAAGGCATAGGGTTAATTATGGTTCTTACTGTTTTTAAATTGGTACAGGGTTTCAATAATTTGATATAGGAAATCCTGGTTTAAGGCATAAAACTATCACTGATACCTAGCTAGATTTACCCTAAAACGTCATGAAAACACGAGCATCGTACATGATTTACTTACTTTTCGTATATAACTATGCATAGATAGATGTGTATAATCTATATATATGATAATAATTTAGTGGTTGATGGCATATATGAAGCTACCTAATTCTGTGGATTGAACAGTATGGAGAAGATACTTGAACGCTATGAGAGGTACTCTTACGCCGAGAGACAGCTTATTGCACCTGAGTCCGACGTCAATGTATATCAACGTCTCTCCTTTTAACTCAGATAAATATATAATATCAATCTATAGTGTTAATGAATTCTATTTGTATAAAACTTGTGATACGCAGACGAACTGGTCAATGGAGTATAACAGGCTTAAGGCTAAGATTGAGCTTTTGGAGAGAAACCAGAGGTACACACTTACACTCCACACATTTTAAGGCACAAATGAATATATAATATTAAAACTGGTAGCATTAATGTGAATTAAAATGCATGAACGCTATGCAAATTCAGGCATTATCTTGGTGAAGACTTGCAAGCAATGAGCCCTAAGGAGCTCCAGCATCTGGAGCAGCAGCTTGACACTGCTCTAAAGCACATCCGCTCTAGAAAAGTATTGCCTTCTCCTATTTCGTTGAACATATCTATATAACTTAAAAATTTACAAGTGTTAGTTATTATATGTGAACATTCAAATACATATGTGTATGAGTACATAATCAATATCACGTTGGTATAAATAAGCCTAGAGAGGTTTGTTCAAATGATGAATTACGTTGTGTCTAAGACTCCTATCACCAAAGTAATGGTTTGTTAATGTGATCTGTGTGTTTGCAGAACCAACTTATGTACGAGTCCATCAATGAGCTCCAAAGAAAGGTATGCAAAAACTCTATCCAATGTATGTCTGATAGAGAAACTACTCGTAAGAAACGTATAGGGAAATTTAACAATCGTGCCGTTTCGGAAATGTACAGGAGAAGGCCATACAGGAACAAAACAGCATGCTTTCCAAACAGGTAACACGTGTCATCATTTATCTTTCATCAACATGTTGTCCCATTGCATTACTGTTACCTTCCACTGTTTTACTCCACACTTCCAGCGAAGCTATACCTACGAGATCTTCATATCTCCACTTAACTTTGGCACCATTAAAGAAAAATCAAAAATCAAAAAATGTTTGTAGTTTATTTATATAAGCCTAGATGTTGTCTATTCATTGATATAATCATCAGCCTGTACGTAGATGGCCTTTGTCCGTTTAGTTTTAAGGTTGTCTCTCGGATTGAATATAAACATGTGAATTTTGAAATGTCGTCCCATCATTCTGCTTAGGTCATCTATATATAATTTGTCTGCATATAGACTCCTACTACTTTTACTTAATAACATATATACTAGATCAAGAGCACGACTTGAAATTCATTTTATTTATATTGTAATTTTTATATAAAATATAATTTATGTGATTGTTTTTAAAAAAATTTTTAGATAAAAAATTATGCAATAAAATCATATGCTAAATATGATGGCTTGAAAAAGACACATATTTTTTGTAAGTTTTATATTGTTAATGATTCTAGATAATTAACCGTGTTATAACATTGGTTAAATTTATTTTATACAAAATTTTGTATATTTTATATTTTAAAATAAAAATTTAATATGTTGTATTAGGTTATATATGTGAAATTATTTCAACAATATATATTCTACATCACTTAAATGTCATTATAAGACATAATTTTGTAAATTTGAATTTAAATATTCAAATTTTGATCCGTTACTCAGTAAAACTTTTAATTTAATAGATATTATATTTAAAGAATAATATTACTAAAGTTTGAAAATTTTATAGATTGAACAATTTATATTTATTTTTAAAAATTCAACTTATGATATATCCGAAAATAAAATTATTTTTTATTTATAATAAATAATAGGATAATTTATTTGTTTCACAAAATAGACTCATATATAAAAATGAAAGGTGAAGTATAATTGTAGTTAACAAATTAATATGTTAAGTTAGATAGCAAAAGATTTTATTTGATGAATAATTTAATAAAGGAAATTAATATGGTAAGTTAGATAATATGATTCTTTAAAATATTCTCTTTGAGATTTTTGGTATAACCTATTTGTAACCAATTAATCTATCATTAATGTATAACCTATTTGTAACCAATTTATTAAAATTATATAGTCTACAATACAATGTTGTGTACTTCCGTTTTATTATAAAGGGGATATATATATATATATATATATATATATATATATATATATATGTTTACACTTATATAAATGTTCATTGCATGATGCAATTGTGCAGAGAATTATTTGTAAATTGAGATGTAACGTAATTATGTTTGGTAATCTATTTATGAGAATATAGACACTACTCCATATTTGAAAAATATATATACTTATGTAAGAGTGTTTCTTTTTTTGTTGTTGGAAAGAGGTTATATAAGAGTTCATTGCATGAGTGCAACCGTGTAGAGAATTCATTCAATGTAGTAACGGTTATCGGAAATTGATAATGATTAGATAATTACATAAATTCAAAATAGAAAATTTGCACAGAATTAATTGTAAATTGACATGTAATGTAATTTCTGTTTGGAAAGTGGTAAGAACTTGGTTTGTGAAACCTGAAAATTGGCAGATCAAGGAGAGGGAAAAAATTCTTAGGGCTCAACAAGAGCAGTGGGATCAGCAGAATCATGGCCACAATATGCCTCCACCTCCACCACCGCAGCAGCACCAAATCCAGCATCCTTACATGCTTTCTCATCAGCCATCTCCTTTTCTCAACATGGGGTAACTGAATTTTACTAATTCTCTCTTGTTTTTAAGTATTACATTTAACCAGATATGCTATGCAAGCTAGTTACGTGTTGTAAGTTATAGTTTCTGTGTTCGAAGTTTAAGTGGAGTAGATATACATGATCTTGAATTTAGAGCTTTACTGAGAAACATTGCGTAAGTTAATGCAATGGTCGCCAAACGAAATTATACAGTACGTGTCGTGGAAAAGGTAAATGTAATGGTGGCCAAAAGCCTAAGAAACAATTGGGATCAGCTCGTTTTTTGTTGTTGCTGTTGGTTTATGTGTTTATAGTAAAATCAGAGTTTGTTAGATAAATAAACTTATTTCTTTTACATTTTAAAGTGGACTTTTAATCAAAAAAATCTTTATTGTACGATGAAACATGAATTTTTTTATACCCTTTCATACATATCATCTTGTGAATGCAGTGGTCTGTATCAAGAAGAAGATCCAATGGCAATGAGGAGGAACGATCTCGATCTGACTCTTGAACCCGTTTACAACTGCAACCTTGGCTGCTTCGCAGCATGAAGCATTTCCATAAATATAATTTTATAATCGTCAACAATAAAAACAATTAGCCACATACATATAAATTAGTGGCTAGGTTCTTTTCATCCAACTAATTAATATATTCTGGCAAGTCCCATTTTCTTATATCATCATCATCATATATATATATATATAAATTAGCTAGCTCCGTTTTCTTTGTAATTTTCTTGAGTTTTTTTTGCTTCAATATGAGGCAAAATTGTAATGTATTTGAAGGTCGGAGAGAATGAACGAGAACTTAATTGATCGGACCTTTTCTATTTATGAATTTTTGTTGCATTAAATTAGAAGTGGCAAGAGTGCTCGTTATTACAACAAGCCAGCTTTAGTGTTTGGGTCTTATAAACACAAACCAAAATCGAATCCATTAATGTTTAACTAGTTGTGGACTAACCGAAAGCTGCGATTTAGTCTGGAAGTAAAAATAAACCAGTAAGGCAATAACTGTGATTTAATCTACCTGTCCTAGATGCTGATTAGTTTGTAAATTTTATCTTCACAAATATAGCCATTTTAGATGTAGTGAACGTACTCTCTGCCATCCCCCCCAGCCCCACTCACCATAAATATTATCCTTGGAGTCATGTACCGCATTCTGTGTGACTGGTAACATATATAGAGTATCAAAACTATCAATGATTTAAGTTGAGTTATGAGTCTAATTCATGTTAACTCATAAATGTTATCAATATATTATTTTGGATTTCTAAGTATGAAATTTGAGTTCAGTTGTATTTTTCATCTTGGATTTCACTTTTGAGTGAAAAATGCAACTCTTGAGTAACTCAAAATGTTTTTACTCTTCAGTGGCCCACGAGCTATGTTATTACTCAAAATGTTTTTAGTAGCTCTTGAGTAACTCCAAATGTTTTTATTCAAAATGTTATTTTTCACTCTTGAGCAGCTCTGTTAAAATGTATAGCAATTTTGTATCAATTAGATTTTAATCTTCGGTATATTTTTACTAAAATTATTAAATTTAAAGTTGTAATTTTTAGTTAATTTTATTTGTTTTATATGATGTTTAAGAATGTATTTATATAGTTGTATTTGATTGTTAATTCTAGCATTTAATATGTGCTATACCACACGATAATTTATTTTTCACATAATGTGACACCCCAGTTTCAAAGACTTGCGAAGAGGTTTAAAAGAATTGATTTGACCACCTATATCACCAAAATGCACTTATATTTTCGGTCAAGGGTCCTGAGAGAACTCCAGAGTTAAGCGTGCTTGAGATGGAGTACTCTCAGGATGGGTGACCTTCGGGGAAGTGACTGTCGGAACTGTTCGAGTGAGGACAAAACACAGGGAAAGATTATGTGGTGATTTGTAGGGACGGTAACAAGTCTTTAAAGCCTCTCGGACGTAGCAAACCGACCGTCGGATATAGATGGGCTCACAAGCCTAGTGAGAAGACGTGAAGCCCATTAAAGAAGGTGGACCCATGGACTGGGAGTGGACATGGGGTCCACTGAGAGGTGGCAGTCGGGGCGTTACACATAATCATAATATAATTATTTTAAATATGTATAATATTTAATATTAATGGTGTTAACAAAATAATAAAAAGATGAGCTACCCTTGTTGTAGCACCAAATTAATAATAATTTAAATTTATATTAAAATCGATCCAAACCGTCCTGCCATATAAATTCGTACCTTAAGCATATTAATTAGTCTTATTTATAATCGTTCTTTTTCTAAAATTTCCACCCGATGTGGGATGTTATACATACAATTTTTTTTTAAAAAGCAATTGAGTAATATACGTCTGTTTAAAAAAAAAATCAAATTACAACATATGCGAAAAATTTGTATTATTATTATACATATGTTTTATGTAATAAAATAATTTTAAAAACAAATAAAATCATATAAGGATGAAAGGAGAGAATGAAATTGGAAAATAGAGAAATCTTTCGTGGACTCAATGTGGACTCTCGTGGACTCGACGCACTACCTTGAATGCTCCCTCTCTGCTTCGAAAGCTTTCAGCTCGGGTGGTGGTTTATAATATATGGAGAAATCGAAGTAACATCCTTCACAACTCCAGCAGGCTTGCTCACCAGCTCTTATTCAAATTCATCGACTGCGAGATAAGGAACATAATCACCGCAAGAGGACCTAGACGATGCTGGCAATCACTCGTCTCACTTTGGTTTCGTTAATCACCCATTTCCCACTTCTAACGCTATTGTAACATTGTTTTTAATTTTTTTTGCCAAGGTTGCTTTTGGTGTAGGTGATACTTTTGTTGGATAAGCTTGAAGTTTACAAGAGGTTTCCTAATTGAGTTATGATTAAAGAGATAAATGTTAAATATGTTTAGGAGTTATCTAAACATAGGGTGATTCCTAGTAGGATTTTGTTTTGGTGTTTTATATAAAAGGAGGTGTTAAGGTCTGCATAAGACACATAGTTTTAGGGAGAAAAAGATTGAGCTTGAGAGTTTGTAAGAGCTTAAAGTTTTGAGTGAATTTCTTTAAGCATATTTATATAAGAGAGTTATTCTTATAACATACTTTTGTTCTTAATCTTTCTTTCTAGAACCTAAATTTGGCATCAGAGCTTCCAGGTTCTAAAAAAACCATGAGTGAATTGGCCACAACCACCAATAAACCGAAGGAAGGAGGTCCTTCGACAATACAATGTTCGATGCTGAATAGTGCTAACTACATTGTTTGGTCCATGAGAATGATTGTGTTGCTGCGAGTAAACAAAGTTTGGGAAACAATCGACCCAGGATCAGATGATACAGAGAAGAATGATCTTGCGAGGGCTTTATTGTTTCAATCCATAGCAGAATCACTAATCCTACAGGTCGGTGATCAAAAAACCTCCAAAGCTGTCTGGGAAGCTATCAAATCAAGGAACCTTGGTGCAGACAAGGTGAAAGAGGCGAGACAGCTGACATTTATGGCTGAGGTTGACATGTTAAAGATGAAAGAAACTGACACCATCAATGATTTTGTCGGTAAACTCTCTGAAATTTCTTTCAAATCAGCATCCTTAGGTGCGACTATTGAAGAACCAAAGATTGTCAAGAAATTTCTCAAAAGTTTACCAAGAGCAAGATACATACAAATAATAGCAGCCCTTGAGCAATTTCTTGATCTCAACACAACCACTTTTGAAGACATCGTTGGCAGATTGAAAACTTATGAGGAGCGTATCTGTGAGGAGGAAATCTCGCAGGAAACGGCTCAAAATAAACTCATGTTTGCTAACTCAACTTTTCAGCCACAAGAATTTTCATATGAAGGAGGTAGAGGAAGAGGTCCGGGTCGTGGTCGCGGCAGAGGACGTGGTCGGTTTAACAGTGGTCGTTTTGGATATCAACAAAGAGAGTATGGTTATTGATATGCTCAAATTAAACCCTAGAGCTACTCTCTCAAATTAAGAGATCACTGTAGTACTTAGGGATCAAATTCCACAAGGACTCAAGTTTACACAATAAATTATGGAGTTTTATGATTACGCTAAACAAGTTGATTTAAATAAGAAAAGCAAGGCAAAATATTAAATAAAAACTGTGAAAATTCAAGGGATCAAAAAGCTAGGTCTAGGGAATTTCTCAGGAAATTACAAAATATTAAATCAATAATTAAATAGGATTCAAGCAATTAAAGTCAGATCTAGAACTCAAAACCCTTTTGTAAAATAAATCAGTTCTCACTGCAGATATTATCTAAATTTAAAACCAGAAAATCCAAATCTCTTTGGAAAATTCTAGGTTAAAAATCAGCTTTGAAAACAGGTTTAGATTGTTCACAAAATTACTAAATCAAATCTCTTTGCAAGAGGTAATTTTGCTCATCAAAAGGTTTTATCAGGAATTGATTTTCCTAGGTTATTAATTATAGATGGCCAATCAAGGATTAATATGAAGAACAACCTATAATGAAGATTTAGAAAGATAATGAATCCTAAATAAACAGATCTAATAAATCATAAAATCCCTGTGAAAAACCCTGAACCTAACAAGCAAACTACTCAGACATATTCCATGAAGAACAAAACATAATTCTGAATAATAAGCAATAGATATCAAAAGTATAAGAATGAGTTCAGGAATTCTTCTCTCTACAAGGAGTTCAGATCTCTCTCTCCCAAAAGCTCTCAAAAATCTCTCAGGGTTGCAGAAAATAAAACTTGCTAGAATAAATCTTAAAACTTGCTAGAATAAATCTTAAGGGTTTCTAAAACCTAAAAACACTATATATATGTCCTAAAACACGTCTAGGGACTAATGATGCAAATATGGAAAACTTCGGGCAAATTTGTAAACTTCTAAAACTTGCTTCTCTCTCGGCTAAACAGGGTGTCGATCGATGCTAAGGAAGTGTCGATCAACACTCTCATCCTTCCTCGGCTCCAAGTTCTCTTCCTTAGCTGATTTGCTCCAAAATCCCTCTAATTGCTCATTTTTGCTCCTTTCATGCCAAAATCCTATAAAATCTGTAAAGACTCAAAAACATCATAGAAAACAAATCAAAATACTTAAAGAGCACACTTTATATCATGGATAAAAACCGTAAAAATCATGATATATCAAATCCCCCAGACTTAGCCTTTGCTTGCCCTCAAGCAAAACAAAAACTTAGACTTATGAAAGAGGTTTGAAAACGCGAAAACTCCTTTTCTCTCTAAGGTAACGCCATGATCATCCAAACCATAATCCATATGCTTAGCAGAAAAATCCAAATCGAACCACCATGTACTTCTCTGTTAACATTCGTAGCATCCCAAATTCAAACCAAATTCCACTACTTCCTCCATTAAGCCTTCATCGGTGGGTCTCATCAATTTGATCAATATCAAGAACCTTCTAGACTCATTCTCGTACTATACCATAACAAGCAAGATATAACTTGTACAACATGTGGTACTCTTTCTCTCCCCTAGACTTATTCTATTCTTATCTTCCATTTGAGCTTTGCTTTGCTGTTTTTTTTTACTTCTTCTTTTTTTTCTCAAAGATGTAGGCGATAATGGGGTCATCGGTAATTTACCTACCCCTCGCTTCCAGACTTTATGTGATCATTTGACTCAAGAGTAGAATAATGAGGTCACTAGTAATTTACCTACCTCTCTAAACTGATCAAAATCACCTCATCTTTTATTCACTCATTTTTTTAAAACAAAGCTCTCAGGAAAAATCTTTCAAACTTAAATAAGGGAGAGGAGTACCATTTTTTTTTCTGAAATCTTACTTGTCAGGTATGAACAAGGAGTCAAGCTCTATGAACATCAATCTCCATGATGATTTAAAAAGAAAAGTGCAGAAGTTACCTCGGGCTTTTATGGATTCTGTTGGAAATCCGGATGTATCTGGTTAACTGGTCAGCCATTGGACTTTTCATTAGTCGGATTTGTGGATTCAATCTGCAGCATTAATCAACCAAGACACAACACTAAAAAGAAAAATCATAGTCCCCAACATAATTTTGAAAAATTTGAGTCAATAAAAACAAAAATACGGTTTTGACACACTAGAAACAAAAACTAATGTTAGTAGTTAGTACTAACCTCCCCCAGTCTTAAACAACATTGTCCCCAGTGTTATCAAGTAAGAGGAAAGGTAAAGAAAAATAAACAAAATGAAAGAGTATTGAAAGTATGAACCAAAATCGGATTAACTCATCTGTGATGATGGTGTCGAGCGACACCAATAATGGTATCGGTCGACACCCTCTGTGTCTGCATAGTGTTACGCCCAGAAATCCAACAGTTGTTGATAATTTGTGTCCCTTCTCAATCTTTGGATGGTAGCACTACTAAGAATCACTCAAACACAAGATTAAACGCAACATGATAGATAGAAGTTCATAATTCAACACTAATTCAAACTGACTCAAAGTAAAAATAAAAAATGACTCAAAATGAAAAAAGAAAAACCTAAGAGTGTGTTGCCTCCCACTAAACGCTTGTTTTCAGTCATTAGCTTAACTGTGTTGGAGCTCAGGCGTCTGGTGGATCAGAACGTGGCATTGAATGCTGCCGAGAGGAATGTCTCATCATCCAAGGTGGTGTATAAGCAGTAGAAGAGTGAGGTCAACCAAGGACATGAGAAACAGGACCAGGGCGAGACTTGGGTATGGTGCATCTGCTTTTATTTCCTTTGACGGTCTTATTGGTGAGAGGAGGAGGTTTGGATAAAGAAGATGTATACCTTGGCTTTACCGGAGGACTCTGGAGTGTAGAGGGGGAAATCTTCTGTTTGGAAACAGCTTCATGACTTGGAGCATCAGTGTTGGACAAGGTTTGGCTCAGATGTGGAGGGGTGTCGATCGACATTGATGGTGTGTCGATCGACAATGAGCCTGATGCTCGTGTATTTGCTTCTTTGCAGCTTTTCTCAGCAATCTTCTCAACTAAAAATGTCTGTCCATCAATGGTAGGAGCTCTCCTCAGCTTATCCATCTCAAAGTTCATACTTAAACCCTCCACATTCAGTGCTATATTTCCCTTCTTCACATCAATGATAGCACCAGCTATAGCCAAGAAAGATCTTCCTAACATGAGAGGATCACTAGGCTCTTTATCATACTTCAGCACCACAAAGTCAGTGGGAATCATGAAATTTCCAACTTTAATTGGAATATCCTCTAAAACACCTTCAGGGATCTTCTGTGATCTATCAGTTAAGATAAGAGATATCTTGGTTGGTTTGAATTATGTCATCCCAAGTTTCACAGCAACAGAATGTGGCATCAAGTTGATACTAGAACCTAGATCACAGAGTGAGTAAGCAAACTTTCCTGTGGAGATAGAGCAATCTAACACAAAACTTCCAGGATCTGGTAACTTCTTAGCAGTCCTACTCTGGATCATTGCACTCACTTTCTCAGAGACAACCACCTCTTGCTTCTTCGCTTTCTTTCTTTGAACATGCTGGTTTAACAGAATTGCACTAACATCTTTTGTAAGTAGTGCTCCTTCCTTAGGGCTCAAACCATTTCATACCATTCTCTTCACATACCGCTTAAGTGATGGTGAAAGCTTTACTGCATTAACCAAAGGCATCTCAATCATTATCTTATCCATCATTGCCTTGCATCTAGCTTCCTCCATCTCCTGCTTGGACCTTCTTGGCTTAGGAAAAAGAATCTTCGGTTGGTACACCCTTTCAGCAGCTGTTGGAACCGAAGATATTGTAACTTCAGGTTCTGTCTGAGATGAGTGTCGACCGACACCCAGGTGGTGTCGATCGACACCATCATCTGAAGTCGAGAAATTGGTGGATTGCTCTCCCAGTTCTGCAGAAGCAATTTCATCAACTTCTTCATCCCTCACTGATATGGCATTGCAAGCATGCTTGGGGTTTGACTCAGTTCTTCCAGGAAGAAAACCCTCTTTTCTCTTCACAGACCCAACAGTTTGCGCAACCTGATTCTCCAGCTTCTTAACATGAATATTCAATGCATCAATCCTCCCAGTAAGCTTATTGTAGACATTATCAATCTTCCCATTGAATGTCATTGTTAACTGTTCTTGACCCTGAAGAAGCTGTTCAAGCATTGCTTCCATTCTAATCTTAGAATAAGTCTGTGGAGGAGGAGACTGATAAGATGAGTTCCCATAGGTTCTTGTATAACCATTGTTCTGTTACTGCCTCTGATAATTCGTCTTAGGAGTATAGCCTGAAGAGTTCCCACTGTAAGGCGTGTTGCTTTGCTGATTACCGAATCTCTGACCTTGATTCCCAACTCCATACACATAATTGACATTCTCCTATGTATTCTCTGGCTCTGGCGCAAAAATGTCTCAACTTCAGCAGCCAATTGGACTGACTTCTTACTCACTAGAAGATTGTGAACTGAATCCAGCTTGGCATTAACTGAAGCTAGCTGGTTTGAATCAAATCCTCCATGCATTCTCTTCCTTTCAGCATCTGCCCTTTTAGTGCTATTGTTGGAGGCCAGATTCTCAATCAAATTCTCAGCTTCTTATGGATATCTCGTCTTGAAGTTTCCATGGCTGGCAGCATCCAAAGCTAGCTGATATTCCCACTCAATTCCTCTGAAAAAGATACTCAGCAATTGAACCCTTGAGAAACCATGGTGTGGATAGTCCCTTTGATAAGCTTTGAATCTCACCCAGGCTGCCTTGAAAGCTTCATCTGATCTTTGCTTGAAAGATGACAGCTTCACTCTCAGCTCATCAGACATAGCATCATCATAAAAATAATTAAGGAAAGCCACCTTAATTTGTTGTCAAGATGTCAAAGATCCAGCTGACAAACTGTTTTAACCATTGAGATGCTTCTCCTGCAAGTGAATATGGGAAGAGCTTGCAGTAGATGTAGTCTTCAGTCACACCATTGGCTTTGATGCTAGTCACAAGATCCTCAAAGTGCTCAATATGATCCAGAGCTTTCTCATTTGGCAGGTTAGAGAAAGGTCTTTGCCCAACTAGCTGGAAGTAAGCGGGCTTCAGCTCAAAGTCATTCCTTGGGAATGGAGGTGGAACAATTGCAGAGCGGTTTTCATACATCAAATCAGCTCTGTTGAAGTCTGCAATAGTCCTGATCAAATCCCGGTTCTGTTCCTGTCTTCGAACCGGATTCTGGACGTGGTTGGCAGCTCCACGTACGTCTGCTGCAGGTGGGTGTCGATCGACACCCTGTTGGCGTCGGTCGACACCATCGGCCTGCCCGTCAACGACAACAACTTGCTCGTTGACAACAACAGCTTCAACAATCACATTGCCTTCTGCATCAAGCTTTTGGCCCTGCTCATTGCGCAAGTGGCTCTCTTGATCCCTCAATGCACCATCCTCATCATGAATCAAAATGATTGTGTTAACCATCTTCAAGGATTTGGCTGCTTTTCTGTTCTCACGCTCAAGTTTTCCCAACTCTTGGTTTGAAAGCTTCACAGTAGGACCAGTCTTGTTGTTCCTAGTGTTAGGCTTAGGAGGCATTCACCTGAAACACACAAGAGAAAAGAAACAAAAGCGTGTTAGTAGAAAATAAAAAGAAATATTTAGACAAAATTAAAAACTCAAATCTAATGGTAGATCAAAGAGTCTCCAGCAACAGCGCCAAAATTTAATATGCTCAAATTAAACCCTAGAGCTACTCTCGCAAATTAAGAGATCATTGTAGTACTTAGGGATCGAATTCCACAAGGACTCAAGTTTACACAATAAATTATAGAGTTTTATGATTACGCTAAACAAGTTAATTTAAATAAGAAAAGCAAGGCAAAATGTTAAATAAAAACTGTGAAAATTCAAGGGATCAAAAAGTAAATAATTTATTCAAGGAAATTAAAAAATATTAAATCAATAATTAAATAGGATTCAAGCAATTAAAGTCAGATCTAGAATTCTAAATCTTTTGTAAAATAAATCAGTTCTCACTGCAAATATTATCTAAATTTTAAACCAGAAAATCCAAATCTCTTTGTAAAATTCTATGTTAAAAATCAGCTTTGAAAACAGGTTTAGATTGTTCACAAAATTATTAAATCAAATCTCTTTGCAAGAAGTAGTTTTGCTAATCAAAAGGTTTTATCAGAAAAATCAATTATATTCTCATATCAATTTATTTTCCTAGGTTATTAATTCTAGATGGCCAATCAAGGATTAATATGAAGAACAACCTATGATGAAGATCTAGAAAGATAATGAATCCTAAATAAACAGATCTAATCAATCATAAAATCCCTGTGAAAAACCCTGAACCTAACAAGCAAACTACTCAGACATATTTAGTGAAGAACAAAACATAATTATGAATAATAAGCAATAGATATCAAAGGTAAAAGAAGGAGTTCAGGAATTCTTCTCTCTACAAGGAGTTCAGATCTCTCTCTCCCAAAAACTCTCAAAAATCTCTCAGGGTTGCAGAAAATAAAACTTGCTAGAATAAAACTTAAGAGTTTCTAAAACTTAAAAACACTATATATATGTCCTAAAACAAGTCTATGGACTAATGATGCAAATATGGAAAACTTCGGGCAAATTTGTAAACTTCCAAAACTTGCTTCTCTCTCGGCTAAACAGGGTGTCGATCGATGCTAAGGCAGTGTCGATCGACACTCTCATCCTTCCTCGGCTCCAAGTTCTCTTCCTTAGCTGAATTGCTCCAAAATCCCTCTAATTGCTCCATTTTGCTCCTTTCATGCCAATATCCTATAAAGCCTGTAAAGACTCAGAAACATCCTAGAAAACAAATCAAAACACTTAAAAAAGCACACTTTATATCATGGTTAAAAACCGTAAAAACCATGATATATCAGTTATCAACAGAGGGACAAAACCAAAGTCACATGCTATCGCTGTGACAAACTTGGACATTATGCCTCAGACTGTCCAGATCGTTTACCCAAACTAATTAAGCTTCAAGAATCACAAGAGAAAGAAGAAGACACACATGAAGCAGAATCACTTATGATGCACGAAGTGGTGTATCTTAACGAGAAGAATGTGAAGTCGAAGGATTTTGAGACATTCTCAGATAAAGTTTGGTATCTTGATAACGAAGCCAGTAATCATATGACAGGAAACAAAGCTTGGTTTTGTAAAATTGACACAACGATCACAGGAAAGGTAAGGTTCAGTGATGATTCACGGGTCGACATAAGAGGAAAGGGTTTGATACTATTTGTAACTAAAGATGGAGGAAGGAAAGTGCTAGCAGAAGTCTACTACATACCAGACCTTAAAAGCAATATCATCAGGCTACTGAATCTGGTTGTGATGTAAGAATGAGAGAAGACTTCTTAACCTTACATGATCGAGATGGAAACTTGTTGGTGAGAGCAATTCGATCAAGAAATAGATTGTATAAGGTGAACATGGAGGTTGAAAACATGGAGGTTGGTGAGAGCAATTCGACTCAACAATATGGCATGCTCGTCTAGGACACATTGGATTTGAGAATATTAAGAAGATGGTGGCTAAAGAACTACTTATTGGGATATCCAGTGCTCCAAAGGATAAAGAAACATGCTCTTCATGTCTGTTTGGCAAGCAAGCAAGACAAGCATTTCCAAAATCAACCTCCTATCGAGCCTCACAACCACTTGAATTAGTTCATGGGGATCTTTGTGGACCTATCTCACCATCTACAGCTGCGCAGAAGAAATATGTCTTCTTGTTAATTGATGATCACTCCCGTTATATGTGGTCTATTCTCCTGAGAGAAAAAGTGAGGTATTCGAAAAGTTTAAAGTGTTCAAAGCATTGGTCGAGCAAGAAACTGGAACTACTATAAAGACTTTTCGAACAGATAGAGGAGGAGAGTTCCTATCTGCAGAGTTTCAACTGTTTTGTGAAAAAGAGGGAATCAATAGGCACTTTACTGCACCCTACACGCCTCAACAAAATGGAGTTGTGGATAGGAGGAATAGAACATTACTAGGTATGACTCGTAGTATCCTAAAACACATGAACATGCTGAACTATCTGTGGGGAGAGGCAATAAGACACTCAACCTATCTTATAAACAGAGTAGGAACAAGAGTGTTAGAAGATCAAACACCTTATGAAGCTTTTAAAAAGAAGAAACCGAATGTAGAACATTTGCGGGTGTTTGGTTGTGTTTGTTTTGCTAAGACTAAAGCTCTGAATCTCAGAAAACTTGATGATAGGGCCAGAATGCTCGTAAATCTTGGAACAGAACCCGGTTCCAAAGCTTATCGACTTCTCAATCCGAAAAGTCGAAAGATTATTGTGAGCAGAGACATTGTTTTTTATGAGAGCAAAAGCTGGAAGTGGAAGGATTCAGAAGAGACTAATATGGACTCAGGAATGTTCACTCTTAGTTTTGGAGAATTCGGAAATAATGGAATCAGGAAAAGTGAAGTCGTTGCAGAAACAGAGAAAAACTGAGAGAATAATGATACTATTGATGCGATAGCACAAGAATCTAGCGGTGAGGCAGAGAACGCAGAGGAACTGAATGAAGAAGAACATAATACAGAGGAACATGTTGGAGAGCAACATGCTCAGCCGATATCAGTGTTAAGGAGATCAGAGAGGGTAGCTACAAAACCAAATTATCTAAAAGATTATGTGATGTTAGCAGAGATCGAAGGAGAACACTTGTTTCTTACTATCAATGAAGAACCATGGGATTTCAGTGAAGCAAGCAAATCAAAAGTTTGGAAAGATGCATGTGAAGAAGATATAGCTTCGATAGTAAAGAACAAGACATGGACCTAGTTGATCTTTCTATAGGCTGCATGCCAATTGGTTTAAAATGGGTCTTCAAAGTGAAACGCAATTATGATAACAGCGTGAACAAGTACAAAATAAGACTTGTAGCTAAGGGGTATGTACAGAGACATGGTATTGATGTTGATGAAGTATTTGCTCCAGTAGCTCGTCTTGAAATGATTCATTTTATCATTGCTTTAGCAGCCTCCAATGGTTCGCGTATTCCTATTCTTGCTATGGGAGACTGTTCATACCCTATCTCGACTCCGTTCACAAGACGAAATACACCATCTAGATGTGAAGATTGCTTTCCTTCATGGGGAGTTAAAAGAAGATGTGTATGTTAGTCAGCCTGATGGTTTTGTAACTGAAGGAAGCAAGGAGAAGGCTTACAAATTACACAAAGGCGCTTTATGGACTTAAGCAAGCACCTCGGGCATGGAACACTAAGCTGAATAAAATTCTTTTGGATTTATAGTTTGAGAAGTGCTCTAAGGAACCATCACTCTATAGAAAACGAGAACATGAGCATCTTCTCATTGTAGCAGTTTATGTGAATGACTTGTTAGTTACTGGCTCTAGTGTAAAGCTGATACTTGATTTCAAGAAAGGGATGGCAAGAAAGTTTGAAATGAGTGATCTGGGAAAACTTACCTATTATGTTGGTATTGAAGTGTTTCAAGACAAAGATGGGATATTCTTAAAACAAGAGAGATATGCTAGGAACATCTTGGAAGAGACTGGCATGAGTGAGTGCAATTCGGTTCTCATACCAATGGAGTTCGTTCTGGAACTATCAAAATCAATACATGAAAGGGGTATTGAAGGGAAAAAGTTTAGGAGAGCTATTGGATGTCTGAGGTACTTGATTCATACTCGTCCAGATCTTGCCTTCTCTGTTGGAGTCTTGAGTAGATACTTGGTGGAACCAAAAGAATCACATGGTGTTGCACTAAAACAAGTCCTAAGGTATCTTCGAGGAACACTCTCATTTGGTCTGCATTTTAAACGAGGAATCAAAACTGGTTTGATAGGCTATAGTGATAGCAGTCATGGTGTGGATATCGACGATGGAAAGAGTACTGCAGGTCATGTTTTCTATCTCAATGAGTGTCAAATCACTTGGTGTTCTCAAAAACAACAAGTTATGGCCTTGTCCTCTTGCGAAGAAGAATTCATGGCTGCTACGGAAGCAGCTAAGTAGGCTATCTGGCTTCAATATCTTTTTGCTGAGATAGTCGGAACTGATAGTGAAAGGGCGACTATTCAGTTGATAATAAGTCTGCAATAGCCCTCACTAAGAACCCGGTCTTTCATGGCCGGAGTAAACATATCCATCGGAGGTATCATTTTATTCGTGAATGCGTTGAGAATGGATGGTTGATGTAGAACATGTTCCAGGAACCGCACAGAGAGCTGACATCTTGACAAAGGCGCTTGACAAAAACAAGTTTAAAGAGATGAGGGATCATATTGGAGTTCATGGTGTGTCAAATAATGATTTCAAGCTTATGGGGGAGAAGGTTGGATAAGCTTGAAGTTTACAAGAGGTTTCCTAATTGAGTTATGATTAAGGAGATAAATGTTAAATATGTTTAGGAGTTATCTAAACATAGGGTGATTCCTAGTAGGATTTGGTTTTGGTGTTTTATATAAAGGAGGTGTTAAGGTCTGCATAAGACACTGAGTTTTAGAGAGAAAAAGATTGAGCTTGAGACTTTGTAAGAGCTTAAAGTTTTGAGTAATTTTTTTTAAGCATATTTATATAAAAGAGTTATTCTTATAACATACTTTTGTTCTTAATCATTTTTTCTAGAACCTAAAACTTTTGTATAGCCTCTATCTTCATTTATATGATATTTACATTTTTAGCAAAAAAAAAAAAAAAAATTGGAAAATGGATATTGGGATTTATTAGGGAGTGACTTTAGGAATTTTTGTTAAATATGATAAATATTCCAAGATTTTTTTACAAAATGTACTTGCAAAATGTATATATAGATAATTTTCACAATTATTTAAATCAACTATTAATTTATATTTTAAAAGTAACAATGACCAATTAGTTATTAAATTATAAAACATATACATAAAAACAAATCATGGAACACTTATTTTATATTATATGTTTTGCTTACTTTTTGCTTATATTTTTCGTTAAAAATACACAAATTATGCTGATGAAATTAGTTGAAGAAGTTAACAGAGCAGAAATGCATAATTAAGAGGATATAGGAGACCAACGCAACAACTTGAACTCACTCTTGCATAATTTAGAGTTACTCAGATCATTTATTAGTTTGGTTTGAGTATAGAGAATTCATAGATATATAATTCCGTTTTATTATAAGAAGCTACGCTTACAGAATAATTTCATATTACTTAGAAAATTATTGTTGTAGTGGATCTCTTTTTCTTCTTGTCTTATCTTTCGACACTTAAACTGCTGCTTCAGCAAAGCCGATTCTTGGGTGGTTAACATCTTCATAATCGAACACCGTATGGTACTTTCTCAAAAAAGCTTCCCCCAAAATCATGTATTTAAATCAAATGATTATTTTATAACTTACCACATGGTACATCATCTTTGGTGAGGGGAAAAAGCTTTTCCCCAATTGTGAAGGAGATAGCAGGCAACTTAGGAACCTTTCCGCATGCAACTATCTTTGTTTTTGTTTCAAGTGCCTCATAGATCTTGCGGACAGCTGTCTAAACATTATGAAACAAAACAAAACAAAAAATTAACCAAACAAAATTATGATACAAACTAAACTATATGTACTCACTAGAACTTAATTTTCATACTCTCGGGCCATAAATATCAGTCATTTCGGAGTCAAGAATTGTTATGGATTCTTTAGCAGAAAGGTCAACTGTTATATTACCAATGAGAATTTGGGACATTCTGATCTTCGAAAACCAGTTGCTTGGTAACATCATAGGAACATATGTGTGTTCTCCCCGGAAGTGGTTCGGGTCAAACCCACCAAACACGATATGCCCGCCATTTGGATCTGCATGGGTTCCATCTCCCTTGTAAGACCTCAACCAAATAGAGAAAATGTGTCTCGTTATCAAATTTTTAGTCATCATGTTTTGCCACACCGTGACACTTCCCCGGGAAACCGAAGAAGGGAAGTATTGGGAGATGGTGAATGGGAGATCGACCAAGATCTACGGTCGAGATGATAAACCCAAAAATGGAAGTCATGAAGGTATTATTCTAGAATATATTAGATAAATGTTAATATTGGTTTAGACAGTTTAGTATATTCACGAATGTATAAATATATATAGTTTACATTTATCCTTATCTTAGTTTAGGAAACTCATCTCTATATAAGAGAATGTATCTTGTAAAATTACAATTATGAGAGTCTAATAGAATTCTTCCTTTTAAAACATTACTAGGACAAGACCTGCACGTATGTGCGGGATTTTTTTTTTTTTTTTTCCTTTATGAAAACATTTTAGTTTAATATATTTTGTAAGATAAAATAGAAATTGTATTAAGTTGGCAACAACAAAACATGTACTTGGTATCATGTAATAATCTATACATAAATATAATCGGACTGTAGTTTAGATTTTAATGGGCCATAAGAGCTAAACTTTTTTTAATTGGATCAGTAGTATTAAAACAACCCGACCCGTTTTTTTTTTTTATTAATAATAATATGTAACTAAGCATCCTATACTACTTAATTAAACCAACTAAACCACAATACCTCATTAAACCAGCAAATACCATAAAGCACAGCGGAAACATACCAATAATACAAAAAACCCGATACATCATCAACACAATAACCTCTCTAACCATTCTATCCATCAACCTAGCATATCTCTACACAAGGTTCCAATAACATAACCAACATCACACGAACGAGACCCTAGATCATCCTCCTCCTAATCGCCATGATTCCACGTCACATACCTGCACACCACAAAAAACAATTGAGATGCGTAAGTATTATCACAAATACTTAGTGAGGCAATCTTTCCATCTACTGGGCTATACACACATGCAGCTGAGATTCCAATGTTTAACAAACAACAAACAACACAACAAACCAGGAAAAACCGCAACACACAAGTTGGTGTCGACTGACACCAGAGAGGTGTCGATCGACACTGGCTACAACATGGTGTCGATCGACACCGACTCCGCAGACGCGTTCTGCTCGAAGCTGATCGTCGAATCCCATTTCCAATCATCTCCAATCCGTCCCAAACTCACCCAAAATCTTTAGGAACCTATAAGAACCATGACACCACCACCACAAGCAAGAATAACACCACAAAACATAACAAATCAAGCAAACAAAGGATTCTCAGACTTAGATAAGCCATGGTAATGCAGTCACCTCTTTTGCAGAAAGATTTGGTTGAGAAACAGTGGAAACAACACCTTAGGAAGCTTCTCCTTCGTTCACAGCAGCAATCCTCCCTTCCACAACAACAGATCTCACCGAAACCCTCCAAGATCAAGTCAAAATATCTAAAGAACACAAACTCTCTCTTTTCTCTCTTTTCTTTTGCAAACTGCGACAAAACATCCAAAACCCTCGACCTGGCCCGCCTCAATCCTTATATACTCGGTTTAGACAAACCAATTAACCCAAACCAACCCAAAACCGCGAATTAAAACAATCTGGTTGAACCAGAAAAGCTGGTGTCGATCGACTCACCCTTGGTGTCGATCGACACCCATCCCCAAATTCCACCTTCTGGTTCGCGGATGTTACAAATATTTATTTAAAACCGATGGTGGCCCATTAACAATATTATCTTCCTAAATATGTTTTCGGGAAAAAGAGACAACAAAAAAAACTACACATCCGATATTCAAAGTGTTTTGTCGGGTTGAGAAAAAAAAACAGAGAGTTTTGTCTGATTGGGCAAATATCGAATCGAGACACCTAATCCATATCGGATATCTCCGAAGCAATGATATTCAAGATCGGATTCCCAGTTTAAGAAACATGATCGGATTTATTAGAGATTAATCTGATCAGCTGTCTTTTTGTATTTCTCTGATTTCGATTTCAAAGGAAAAGTAAGGTAATAGATCGATCTTTTATTTATATATTCGCCTTTTCAATTAGGAAGATTCGTTGTAGATTTCTAATTTTCTTTTTCTATTTTCTATACATATAGCATCGATCTGGATTCCAAAAGGATTGAATCGAATATGGATTTTCTTCTACAGGTTTGAATCTATTTCCAATTGTAAATTTTGTATTTGTTGTTGAAATCGAAACAATATTATGATCCATATTTAATTTTATGTTTTCTTCTTTCTTGAATTGTTATAAAAAAACAGGATAATCCCATCAATCCTAAATGAAAGATAAGCCAAAAACCCTTTTCGAATCCTGTTTATCCATCTACTCTGATGAATTCGAAACTCTAATAATTATGTTTTGTCTGTTCAGGATAATTTTTTTTTCAATTAAATGCTCATTGGACTCGGCAATTGGATTGAAGGAAGAGTATGAACATACTGGTTTTACAAAAATATTTCAAATGGAAGGTAAGAAAGAAAATAAATTTTGGTTGAACACCGGTTATAGTGTTAATTTTCGTTTAACAAAACTAATGTGAAATTTGTTTACTTGTCAGGGTTTATAATTCTGGTTTTGGCCAAATTTTCAACTACCTTACAAAATAGGACGTGTAGTAATGAGGAATTCCTTACACTATCTAGGTAAGTACTATCCAGGTAAGTAGTATGAAGTTGTAATTCAACCAAAAATTTTACTTTTTCCTTAAAATGTTTATTAGTTATATAAATTAAATATTTTATGTTAACAATTTATAAAAGTTTACCAAAGTCTGTATTTATAAATTAGATTTAATAAAATTTATCGATAGTATGGAAAAAGGTTTGAGAATAAACCTACTGATGAGACAGTAGGTTTAGCACAAACATAAAAAAAAACCATACTAAATTATTACAACAACATCCTAAGTTTTAAAAAAAAAACGTTTGCTTAGAACCATACCAATACATGAAACTCTTTCACTCATTTCGTTCCACCACTTCACCATCCTCAACAGTCTTCACATCATTTGAAAACATCATGTTTTTATAATAAAAATCAAACTATGTTTTCGGAAACAAAGCTTAAAAAATAGTATAGATTTAAAAAATACAGGTCCTGAGTTAATCAATAATAGTTACCTTCCCAAACGTGTCCTACATGAAACCGGTCACTTCAAATTCTGAAAAACTTCTTTGAATACAACGTTCATTGTTTCCTTCTGAGGTTTTCCTTCTTTGTCTACTATCAAAACCTTCAATCCTTTTTTATTAGTCATTTTTGACAATGCAACATAAAGCTGACCATGTGAAAAACATAGCCTCGGCAAATATAATCCAACATAATCTAAAGATTGTCCCTGACTTTTGTTAATAGTCATTGCAAAAGCAACAACTAAAGGTAACTGTCTTCGTCGCATTTTGAAAGGTAGTTTAGTATCTGAAGGAGTGAGCAATATCCTTGGAATGAGGACTTTGTCGCCGACTCTATCTCATGTAATCACAGTAGCTTCCAAAACAAACTCAGCTAATTGTGTGATCTGCAACCTTGTTCCATTCATTAACCCTCCTCTGGGATCTATATTCCTTAACAACATTACTGGACAACCTACCTTCAATCTAATTTTATGATTTGGGACCCCAGATACCTTTAGACTATTTAAGAAATCAGGTGTAAGTTGTAACGCCCGCGAACCAAAACTGTGCGTTTTGGGGGAGGGTGTCGATCGACACCAAGGATGGGTGTCGGTCGACACCACTAATTTCTGGTTCGACCAGATCAAGTTTTTGATCGTTTTGGTCCGGTTTGGTTTAAGGAAAACTATTGAACCGAGGTTTAAAAGGGGGAAAACGACCTAGGGTCGTGTTTTTGTTGTCTTACGCCGCTTGAGAGTGAGAGGAAGAGGAGAAAACAGTTCCTAAAGGTTCTTGAGAGAGTTTGTGAGATTTCAAGGTGTTTTTGGTGAGATCTTGTTGTGGGAGTGAAGATCCTGGGCCAGGAACGTGTTAGAAGGTTGTTGGGAGTGTAGGATTTGTTGCTGTTGGTCCAAATCTTCCTGCAAAGAGGTGAGTGCATGACCATAGCTAATCTAAGCCTTTGATTTCTTTGTTCTTGCTTGTGTGTTGTTGTTTGTGTGTTTTCTTGCTGGGGAATGGTTGCTACAGGTTTCTAAGGATGTTTCCGGCTTGGGTTTTGAGTATTGGACGAGTTGGTGGAGTTTGGGAGCGAGATTCGACTTTCAACTTCGCAGCGGAACATAGTTGCAGGTAGAGCAAAATGGCATCGATTGACACTGTGGGGTAGTGTCGGTCGACACCAACACCAGTGTTGGTCGACACTTGGCTGGTGTCGGTCGACACCTCCCTTCCAGCGAGACAATATTTGTTTTCCTGGTTTGTATGTTTTGTTTGTTGTTTGTTTGGAACATTGGAATCACTGTTGCTTGTGTCTATAGCCCAGTAGATGGGAGGATTGCCTCACTGAATGTTTATCAAATACTCATGCATCTCAATTTGTGTTTGCGGTGCAGGTAAAGGCAAAGTGTGATCGTGGAATCAAGGCGATGAAGAGGAGGATGTTCTAGGGACTCGATTGTATGTTGTCTGGCATTGCTAGGTTGCTAGATTTGGGTTTTTAGGAACATTGTTAGGTTGCCGGTTTCATGTTTCCTGATGTTTGATTATTGGATTGTTGTTATGGATATTTATTGGTATTGCTATTTCCGCTGTTGTCTGTGGTTGTGGATAGGTGGCTAGTGGTTATGGGACCACTAGTTGTAGTTTATATGATATTTATATTTATTACCTATTAATTAAAAAAACGGGTCGGGTTGTTTCAATTTGGTATCAAAGCCCTTACGGTTCTAGGTTTGGGTTCACTAGGCTTTGTGCTGTAGATGTTTGGAAATTTCATGTTTTGGTTGATTATGTGAGTTAGTCAATTGTGTGTGGCATGGAGTCCTAGAACATCCTCTTCGAGCCTACAGTGTGATTCCACAGTGAGTTTTGGTTTTTGTGTTTTTGTATTACGTTAAGATTGCTTGTTAGCCTCTGTTCTTGGAAGTGCAGTGGCTAAAGGTGTGGTCCAGAGTTCCATGGGGAGGTACGTCAGAGGGTCGCAAGAGTATCAGGAGGGACCAAAGGGGGTTAGCCGGTGAGCGTGCCGGGGGTACTGGGAACCCAGGTGTGGGGTTGCACCAGGTGGAGCCCAGGGTCGAGATAATCGCTTGGCTGATCTGTTGGCGTACTGTTGGAGCATTTACCAAGTGGGGTACCAGTGCAGGCTCCAGTTGTGCCGCATGTGGCGGGTGCAGCCGAGGGCTGTGGATGTTGAGGACTTTCCATCTTATGATAGGAGGATGGAGCAGTGGTAGATGACCGGTGCGAGATTCTTCGCGAGAGGTATCGAGCCTAGAGAGGCGGATACATAGACTTATGTAGTTGGAGCAGATATTTCTCTAGTTGGTAGGGAATCCAATTGGATATTAGAAGTTGAGTGGGCAGGTGTAACATTGCAATGTTATACTCGGACCACATGAGATACTTTTGGTCGGGAGATGTTTATAGTCGTTAATGATTGTTGCTCCTGAGGGGATGTTGATTCTCCTGAATACCGATAGCTCGAGGGGTTGGGGGCTCCGAGAGTGGCAGAGGGGATGATGTTCCCCTGAGGGGATGATTAGTTCCCCTGATACCGAGAGCTTGAGGATTGTGGTCCAAGAGTGAGACGGTATAACTCGAAGGCGGTGGTCTGAGAGTGAGATCAGTATGGCTCGAAGGTTGCGACCTAAGAGTGGGAAGTTGAGAGCAAGCAATGCCTAGGACGTAAGTATAAACATAACGATTGAATGTAGACCTCGAGAGAGTGACGATGGTTTAATCTCGGGGTTTGGATGTGTTGACCAATGGGTCAGGGTTTTATGACCAGAGCGGTATGAATGTTTGGCTGTTGTGCCAGGATTGTGAGGCCGGTGGTGCTGGAGTTCCGGGAAGGGGAGTTGCAGCAGGTTTGAACCGGGAAAGGCATGTTTGCCAGATACATAAGTTCACGAGAAGCCTTCATGGCAGGATAAACTAATCGTTGCGACGATGCTGGATGAAGTTCATTGGAGATGGACAGGGTTGCTAGATTCAGGGCTTTGGTAAGCTTACTGGGGAAAATAAGTCAAGTGGGTTGAGTTGGCGGTCTGCAAAGCATTTGATACGGCGAATCGTAATATGCGAACATATGATACTTGTTTGTTTTATTACGCTCGTATTGATGATTTGCTGTGGAGAATTGCTAAGCGGGAAGCTAATTTTGTAATAAGCTATCTTGTTGAAGTTTCCTTAAGAGACAAGTTACTAGAGGTTCTTGGATGGACAAGAGGTGTTGATATCCGGGTGGTTCTGAGTTGATGTCAGCATACTTGATTTTTAGTCTAGTAGAATTGAGGAAGAAAATAGGGAATTCTTACGTCTTATCACTTCACCGTGGGGAGCGTCGGTGTTGTTCGTCAAGTAGAAAGACGAGGTATGGGTTTATGAGTTCGTGGCGATGTCGTTTGGGTAGAAAAATGCACCAGCAGCGTTTATGAGATTGATGAACAGCGTGTTTCAGGAGTTTCTGGACGTGTCTGTCATCATTTTCATCGACGACATCCTTGTTTATTCTAAGAGTCCTGAAGAGCATGTAGTGCATTTGAGGGCAGTTCTGGAGAAGCTACGGAAGCAGAAGTTGTTTGCTAAGTTGAGCAAGTGCAGTTTTTGGCAGCATGAGATGGGTTTTCTGGGTCATATTGTGTCTGTAGATGGGGTTTCTGTAGATCCGGAGAAGATTCAGGCTTTTGGAGATTGGCCTAGATCGCAGAATGCTACAAAGATCAGGAGTTTCCTTGGTTTGTTAGGTTACTACAGGAGGTTTGTGCAGGGATTTGCGAGCAGAGCACGTTCGTTGACTGAGTTGACAGGGAAGGATGCTCCTTTTGTTTGGTCACAGGAGTGTGAGGAAGGCTTTGCAAGCCTGAAGGAGATGTTGACTACCGCTCCAGTGTTGGCTTTGCCTGAGCAGGGAGAATCCTATGTGGTTTATACAGCTGCATCCAGAGTTGGTTTGGGGAATGGTTGCTACAGGTTTCTAAGGATGTTTTCGGCTTGTGTTTTGAGTATTGGACGAGTTGGTGGAGTTTGGGAGCGAGATTTGACTTTCAACTTTGCAGCGGAACGTAGTTGCAGGTGGAGTGTCGATCGACACCAAGTGGTGTCGGTCGACACCAGCAAAATGGCATCGATCGACACTGTGGGGTAGTGTCGGTCGACACCAATGCCAGTGTCGGTCGACAGTTGCCTGGTGTCGGTCGACACCTCCCTTCCAGCGAGACGATGTTTGTTTTCCTGGTTTGTATGT
The DNA here is from genome assembly GCF_030686135.1 of Camelina sativa. Taxonomy (NCBI): domain Eukaryota; kingdom Viridiplantae; phylum Streptophyta; class Magnoliopsida; order Brassicales; family Brassicaceae; genus Camelina; species Camelina sativa. The sequence goes on along the minus strand of NC_141886.1, from coordinate 21,608,339 downwards.
TTTGTTTGTTTTCCTGGTTTGTATGTTTTGTTTGTTGTTTGTTTGGAACATTGGAATCACTGTTTCTTGTGTGTATAGCCCAGTAGATGGGAGGATTGCCTCACTGAGTGTTTATCAAATACTCATGCATCTCAATTTGTGTTTGCGGTGCAGGTAAAGGCAAAGTGTGATCGTGGAATCAAGGCGATGAAGAGGAGGATGTTCTAGGGACTCGATTGTATGTTGTCTGGCATTGCTAGGTTGCCGGTTTCATGTTTCCTGATGTTTGATTATTGGATTGTTGTTATGGATATTTATTGGTTATATTATTATTGGATATTTATTGATATTGCTATTTCCGCTTTTGTCTGTGTGGATAGGTGGCTAATGGATATGGGACCACTAGTTGTAGTTTATATTATATTTATATTTATTACCTATTAATTTAAAAAAAAGACCTGCAGATCAATTAGTGACAGCTTGTCGTGTGGGAAGGTTGTTAAAGGGTGGGGACCAGGGTTCGAGGAACGCCTGGCGCACCAATTTGCCACGGCGAGGGGTTAGGATCGATGCCCTGCATGGCCAGCTTGGAGTCCGTTGGGACGACTAGCGGGGGCTAGCAGGGTCTACGGACGGTCCGTTGGGGCAGCTAGCGGGGGGCTAGTGGGGTTCGCGGGACGGGTTGTCACGTAAGCACTGGATTATTTTCAAAATATTTGTCAGCTGGATAAATAGAATCTGAACTTAAGTATGTTCTTTCCTCACCTACAAAACAATTTTAACGTTTATTATTTTTTAATATATACAACTATTTTCAAAACGTAACATGTATTAGAAAACAGAAATATTTAAAACACAAATATTACTAACTTTCAAGCTGATCTAGCATATACTCATTGATTATGCCAACATCGTCATTAGTTGGACATAAGATTGCTCTTTTTTAAAAGAAAATAGGATCATTTTTATCTTCCAAACACTTAGGACCTCCATAAACCTCTCTGCTTATTACCTCAATAGGATCATCTGCCATGTGATTAAAAACTCTTCAGGAATATCTATCATCACTTCACCATCATTAGGCTGAGAAATCTTTCCATCACCAACTTTTAGTATCCATTCTGAGAAATCCTTTATCTCTTTAGCTGTCGTAGGGCTCAAATTATTCGCAAGAAGCCTCATATTCTTGGTCAACCTCAATAGTTTACAATGCTTCAAAAGATAAGATGCATTTAGTGCACTCATACAAATTTCTGCTCTTCCAGCATTCGGGATGATGGGTAACACCTGCCTGAAATCTCCCCCAAATACAACAACTTTTCCACCAAAAGGTCGATTACCAGCTCCTTTTCTAATATCCGACAAACTTCTATCTAATGATTCAACACAGTGTTTGCTCATCATAGGAGCTTCATCCCATATGATCAAAGATGCTTCTGCCACCAGTTGTGCTTGAGCTGATCCAGGACTCATTGTACAAACACTACTTTCATGCGGGTTAATTGGAATTCCGAACCTAGAATATGTTGTCCTTCCACCTGCTAACAATAGAGAAGCAATGCAACTGGATGCAACATTTAAGATAATTGATCCTCTCGCTCTTAATCCTGCTGATAGAGTTTTATATAGGAAGGTTTTTCCAGTTCCACCAAACCCATAGACAAAGAACACACCACCCATGTCAATATCCACTGCTTCCATGATCTCCCTATATATGTTCTTTTCCTCGTCTGTCATAGACTTTAACCATGAATCATGTTTTTCTTTCTGCTCATTCCGGTTATAGTCCCTCTCATCAACAATCAACACATTAGTATCATCCAACATATCTCCTGAAACCAACGGCATTGTGGCAAAGGCTGACAAAGATGTTCCATTGCTTTTTAATATGCTGTCTATATCTTGTAAACCAAACCTCTGCTTATTGTCATCTGATAGAATAAGATCTACACAAAAATACAAACAAAATTAGAAAAACAGTTAAGATTATAACTCTTATTAGAAGACACTGTGATGGAATATAAATAATGATGTTTTACCTGGTCGTTTAAAGTATTCTCTCTGTCTCATCTCAATATCTTCAGTTAAAAGTTTCCATGTTTTTTCCCAAACAACTTCTGGTTGAGATAAACTAAAAGATTGGAGCATCACAACGAATAGACGACGTAAATAGTTACCAGTACACCAAAAACTTGTTCTGAATATATCATCTATATATTCTTGATCATTGTCTAGCAACCCCAAAGCAAAACATGTCTATTTGTAAGTTCCATAGACGACTCCTTTAACCGTTTTAATATCATCAAAGCACTCAGGACCTGTCTGAGTATTAAGAAGGACTCGTAGATAATATCCATCTTCGAAACCTATGGGAACATAGTTAATCCTTCCAATCGCCGTACCTGGTCTCTTCCTTAAATTAAACTTCTTTTTCTTCACATCCCATGTGAAAAACTCAGAAATTTGCACATATGTTTTCGTTTTAGCCAATGAGTTAACCTTGTTCAATTCAAACCAAGCAAGGAACATAGAATTTACTAACTCCCCCCTCTCCAAAACAGTTTCTACTTCATCATCTCCCTTGAAATAGATTAGGTGCTTCCCTTCTAGGTGAAAAGACAACCTTTGAACTGAAGTTGATCTGTAAGTTATAGGGTTTTTTAATATTCTCCAACCAGCTTTGCAAGCTGAAACATATCTGCCATTTGAAAGTGGGTAGTTAGAATAATTATTTACAAACACTTCCTGGTCTAATTATGTATTAGCAAATAACACAGATTATCTAAATACTTACTTGCCATCGAAGAAATCTTTTATTTCATCAACACTTCCCGTACCTTCAGTATTTTTGACTGGATTCTCCTTTCTGACTTTTTTAGCTTTTCTTGTCTGTCCTTTTTCTGTCGAAGCTGGCTCAACAACTACAGAAACACGATCCGGTCCTTTAGTAATATACTTAAATAAATATTTGATAGAACCTGTTTGTTTGCACCACTCGACATTAAGATGAGCCCGATATCTTAGTAACAACACTTTGTTAAATGGTATAACATAGCGATTGTCATAATTAAAACCATTCTTCTCAACAAAATGATTTGTTTTCCTTCTTCTGTATACTGGAAAACCTTCTTTATCAATTGTTGTCTGATCAACATGTTTTTTGGGGAAGAACTTTGTACATTTCCCTTCTTCCATACATGGTGAATTACTATTGACAGCCCCACATGGTCCGTGAATCATCATTTCCTTAACCATCTCATACAGCTCAGGTTCTTTATGCTTGTCTGGGATTTCAGCAGATATGATTTTGTCGATGTCTTCGGATTTTGGCAATTTAGAATCTGGGTGCATCCATAATAAAATGTGAGCATGGGGAAGTCCTCTTTTCTGGAACTCAATTGTATACATTGCTAAAAAACATAAAACAAATCCATATTATCCATAAATCATCAAATTAGCACACAAAATCATAGAAAACAACAAGATTTATACGAAGACTTACATGACACTGTCCGTCCTAACATATGTTTCTTTGTTAGATCATCCATTAAAGAGTTGAGCTTCATCTTGAACACTCTGCTAATAATCTCAGGCCTATCATCAGTATTCAATTTTCTTGCTGAACAAAATCGAACCAGCTATGGCCACTTAGGATTGCAAGTGAATGTAATGAATAGGTCAGGAAATCCATAATACTTACAAACTGCCATTGCATCTAGATACATATTCCTCATATATCTAGGTCCACCAACAAAAGAAGCTGGCAAGTAACATTTGGTCCCTTGATCATTCAAATCTGTGTTGCCTTGATTAGCAGCATCCTTCACCGTATTATAATTAGCAGCCCTCAAAGTTGACTGATTTAACTTGAGATAAGTTAACTTGTTAGTCTCTATTGTCGTATAAGCATCCACTAAGAATTTCTGGAACAATCTTTTCGACAGTAGGAGACTATGTAATTCGTTCTTCCTCTCCTGTATACGGTATGCAAACCATTGGCGCATACTGATGCACTTCCTCTCTTTCTCTGAATCTCGATTTTTATGATTTTTTTTTGCAACCACCAGGTCCTTTTAGTATTCCTGGTCTATAACCATCCTCACCATTTGGAAACAACAAAGGATATTGTAGAGCAAGATAGGCTGGATGTATCTCACTGATTCTTTGTAATTCTCCTGACTTCTCTTCAATCACGATGTCTCGAGTAGGCATTGCAACATGAAAGTCTCCTGGAATTAATGCAGCAACCTCTGATGATGTCGGCACATCATAGTTTCGTCCGTCTTTTAAACGATCACTGACTATTCTCATGTGAAAACTTTCTTCAGGATTAGTATCTAGCCGCTCCTTAGCTGATCTAAAGTTTTCAACATAAGGATTCACAACGTCTAACATCTTGATTATAGCAGCAATCACTTCTGGCCTTAGCTTATGTTTATTTTTATATTTTCCTGAATTTTTGGCTTTACTGAAAAATAAAACAATCTATCAAATATACATTTAAACTCAGTAAAATTAAACTTTCTAAGCATTGGTGTTTAACATACCTCAGAATCCCATCTCTGTTTTCAATCACATTTTCTGTATCTACGATATACAACTGTGAAAACTTAGGAAAATCACCATCGGTAGGCTTCAAACTACCAAGTAGATGATAATTCTCTCCTTGAATCTGAAACATATTAGGACCACGACCTTTGACAACTGAGTTTTCGCAACAACCACCTAGTGAGGTGAATGAAAAAATCATGTTGTATGCCCTGATATTTTCTCTGAAATGTCTACTCAATTCGTCATCATTTGTTAACAAAGCAAATAACAACTCAGGCTGATTATGTAGAAAAGGGAGTTTAACAGATCCTTGCAAACAACATTGTGTGAAAGTAGGATTTTTAGCCTTCTTGTGCCTATTAATTCGCTCCCCATACCACATAATAGCTCCACAATATGAACATGAAAAATTAGGGTCGCCATGATCAAGATACTCTACATATGAAGTAAAACATTTGTAAATTATAGGAAAAAAAGAATCTAGATTTCTATGTTGTCAAAAAATATTAAGAACACATAAATTGTATAAACTACCTGTTTCTTTTTTTTTAGCTATACGTCTGGGAGTCTTTTTTGATTTGGATTCGAAAGCTTTTATCAAACTCTCATCTAATATGTCCAAAATTTGATACCCTTTCATAACATCTTCAGGAACATCTTGAAGGCCATTTTTGCCATCTAAGTCTACTGAATCACTATCGTCAGAACTGCTACTACTGCATTGGTATGTTTGTTCCTCTTTATCTCCATATGCATCTTTTTCATTTAAAATGTAGTTGTCTTAACAATAAAATTGTAATTAAGAATAAAAAACTTATTGATATAAAATAACAGTATCATTTCTTACTTGTGTTTACTGCATCTGTTTCTTGTTTGTAGTTGATTTCATCTCCTTGTCTAAATGTATCGGCTCCGCACTAAGGAGCATTTGGTTTCTTTTGCCTTGCAAGGTATTTTGCAAGACAGAACTGTGTTCTCGGTCTAATAAGTAACACTTGTTTTGATGCTATAACCGATAAAGTTAATATAATTCTTAGTACATATATAAGAGTACACATTACATACGACTAACTGCAATAACTTAGCAAATGAAGTACCTTGTTTGCTATTAACTGATGGAGGACTAATTTGTGTAAAAATTCTGCTCGATTGTCTCTGTTTGTTAGGTGGAGTATCTTCCGGATATTCTGAATGGTTGGGCAAGGAAATATCAGGCGCAATATCAACCAATGTGATCCCAGAACCTTCATTCGTCCCTAAATTCCAGTAAGACAATAGTTTTAGGGTTAGTGAATTACTTTTTCTTCAGTTATATTTTCTATTTACACTTGTTATGAACTGTTTCTCACCTTGTTTTGTTTACTAATTGCAGATTCAAGCTTCCCATCATTAATACCTTGGTGAGTAGCTTTCCGCTTTGTTACTGTTAGACGCTTCTGACGGTTGGCACCATCATGTAAGTTTGTAACATCTGACAACATTGATCTTGACTTCACTATTGTTGCAGAAGATCCTATTAAATGTACAGTTTTAGATACATGTGCTAATCAATTCTACGTATGATAAAATCTATATGTTATGCTCATACCAGATTGGAAGCTAAGCACATGAGGGAGATTCGAGTGAAGAGGAGAAATAGTCTGCATTTTATCAGGTTTGTGGTTTAAACCATCGAAAACTCTTTTAAAAACTGCTCCAACTTGGATGACTTGCGCTTCATTGCTGTCTAAATTAGGATTAATGTTTTCATCATTAGCATGTGACCTGATTCGTTTTGTATTATTGATTTGTGTGTTCTTTTGGGATCCACATTGGAGGTCATTTTTTCTCTTCTTCATGGTTTTTGTTTAACAATGGTGACACTAACTATGGAGCACTTAATATAAAGCATTCTATTCTAAACCCTTAGAATCTGAGGAATTAGTTATGGCATATCAAATTAGTTTTTTAGAAAGCATCATAATATCTTTATTGATTTTGTTCCCTAAGTAGTCAACATATCTTAATTGAGGAATTAGTTATGGCGCATATTGATCTGCTTGATTTGCTTCTAAACGAATATAAAATAGCTAGTAAACTACCAAATTATGCAGTAAATATTTGTTAAAATCTAATTTTATAGAAAGTTATAAGTTCCATATTAACATACTGGTTTATTACGTGATGAAGTCAAAGGATTAGCATATCAATATCACTAATATGGATTGGTGTACAACATCATGGATCCATTCTGTTCAGTGGATTGAGGTTAGTTCTAAAACTTTTACAGAAACAACGGATATATATTAAATTATTTTTGATTTTATTTGTTTAAATTCATTATGTGCCTTTATGTAGGAGATCAGATATCGACGATGGTTATGGTTAGATCAAAAGATGTTTTACCCATCTATGAGGTTAGTATATCGTAGTATTTTCCTTTTTTGTAGTAGTAAGTTCTTAAATCACATGAGAACACGTTTATATTTAATTGTTATCGGACTAATCTGTTTAACTTGGTTGGTCCATTTGTATAGGAGATCAGTTCATTACAAAAGTCATCGTAATTCTGCAAGTTTGCCACCTCTAATAGGTTAGTTTACAATCTTTATCATTTTTGGGTTCATTTTAATACTAAGTGTTTAAAACGTGAAACGTTCATGTTTTATTAACTAATTAATCAAATAAATGTAACAACGAAACAAAGAAATACTCTAAAATGGAAAAAAGTTTTAAACTTAGCATTTTCGACGGAAATATGCTAAGTTAAAACTAAAAAAAAACCATTTTAGTTTATTCGCTAAAAACATGAAAACCGACAACAATATTAAAACGCTTCACGATCAGCAACTAAACTTAAGACCCCGCATCTTCTTTTCCTTGAATCTTCTCCTTTACATCTTCAATTGCTACATTGATTGATGGTAGTCACAACTTCTTTGATGTTGAAGATTGTGCTGTTGCATCATCATTAGAATCCTCTTTCCGTTTTGACGATGGTGTGGTAACAGATGTCCCAAAACCACTACTATTCGTTTGATCCTAAAAAATCGAAATGTTCAAATTAGTGATTTATCATTGTTTAAAGTGGTAAACTTATAGAAAGTAATTACCTGAACTTCATTAGATATCACATCCCTAGGATCAGCATGTATCTCAGAATCATCAATATTGTCAACATGTATACTATTACCACCCATCTCAACATCGGACACCTTATAAGTCTCTTTACCATCAACAATGTTAGATGTTTCGACAGAAGCAAGAAATAAGAAAGTCTTTCCTACCAAAGTTTGTAAGGTAGGAGGCACAATAGTAGGATCTTGAATCTGAGAAAAGGAAAATTTTAGTAAAGTCCTGTAAAAATTAAATATATTGACATTAAAATTCCCAATATTAAACGAATAATCTATACTTACCTCATCATAATGTCCTCCAAGTACATCAAGCACCAGCTTATACCTAGAATATGTAAAAAAGGCATAACCATAGGATTCTATATCATTTTAAAATTCGGAAATTTTTAACACGCCTATAAATATGAATATGAGAGCTCTAGTACCTGCATATGACCTTCGAAACATCTTGGTTGCATGTCTTGCACTCAAACAGACTTTTTTTGTTTTTGGTTATGATTTTATTCTCCTTTTTTGGTATGAGAAAGCATGTTCCTTTACACTTCACACAGGTAAAGTAATACCATCCAAACTCCATATCGATGTGGTAGATAGTACAAAAGATTTTAAATTTTCCCTCCTATAAGACAAAATATAAATAAGAAATGTTAAAAATCAGATTTAGTTAGAAAAACAGATGCTATCAGGTTACCATTGTAGCTTCCAAAAGATCTGATATAGTGCTACGTGGGAACTGGTTCATGTAATCATCCTTGTCATGTGATTGCTTTAGACAATCACTGTTCCTTTCACCGAAAGTAAGTTTCAAACCATCTTTTGGCAGCCTGTTTAATTAGGATACAAAAGTTTTACAATCAAAATATTTATTTTAAACCAAAGTCATCTATACTATTATTATAAAGGGAATGTGAATATTTACTTCTCAACAAAAGCTTTAACAGCAGGGTAGTCTGCATTGATTAATAGCAACGACATTTCAAAGGCATTTGAAATTGATCTCTCGCCTACACATTAAACATAAGAAGAACATAAAACACAGAATATGGAATATAACATAGAAAAATTATATTAAAAAAGAACGCACCATTGTATGTGTTAATTTTTGCACAGTGGATCAAACAGATGACCATTGCATCATTTGCCTCATGACATGCTGTCCACATGTTATCGGCAAACTTGCCCCAAAGGGTGCATGACAAATGCTAATCACTGACCAAAAATTTTTCTTACCATTAATATACACGTTAATAAACATGGACAAAACGTGAAGTGACCTTAGTACAGTGGTAGGAGGTAAGTCCATTTGTAGAAGTCACCATCACACCCCGGATCGAGTCCCGGCTCCTACAAATGTAGGAATTTGGCTAATGGGCCGGCCAGTTGTGGCCCAATGTTGAAAAAAAAAACATGGACAAAACAAAAACCTCATTACCTAGTATCTCGCAGCATAACCTTTAATCTCTTTTTCGGTTTGTCATGAAGCTCAGATGTTTTCATTTCGCCAATTGAAACAACCTGTCCAACAACGTCTTAAATAGGAAAAAACACGCATCAGTAAATAAGATTACAAAGTATTAATGTAAACAAAGAATATATTATGCGTACCAATCAAAATGTGTTCATTCAAACCATCGTCAGCGAGTATGTTCTCGTATGAAACTAGATCCAAATAAAAATCGGTTGAAACAGAAGCACATCGGGTTATGACGGTTGAGTTCATGATGGTAATCTTGTATGGATGTTTGGTTGCCCGAAACTTTCGTGATGATCTAGAGAGTTGAAAATTCTCAATTATTCTCCACTCACCAAAAACAATAAGCTTTTGGAATTTGTTCAACTGCTGCTTCTTAATCGTGGCATGAATGAGAGAACCCTATCATGAAATACAAATATAGTTATTAAAACTTATAATCTTTTTCTTGTTTGAAGTAAATATTGGTATAAATTCTGCAGGAAAAGGATAGAAACTTACTGCAGAATCAGACAATATCATTTCTATTGTCTCACCAGTGTATGATGTATATTGCTTCCATGTATGGACGATCTTGACTCTTATCTTCCAGGTTGTTTTGAATGCTTTGAGCTCGGAAAGATGTGTAAAACCATCAGTGGCCGCCATGACTGCAATTAAAAGGTGAATTTCTAATTCCTATTCTGTTTGTATAAATGTTTGGTGAGTTGTTCTACGGTGTATTCTATGGTTTATATACCGGTTGTTCTTCGTAGGTTTGGGTTAAGGGTAGAATATGTCGTGCAATCAATGTAAGATTTTCTGTTTTTGATTTTATTGTGGGTTTGATATTAAACTTGAGAGTAAGAATAGGGATTAGATCCAAGTATTGTCGTTTTTGTAGTTTATAGCATATTTAATTAGGAAGAACAAAAGGTAATGAATTGAAAAGGGTTGTTGTGATGGTTAGAAATGAGAATAATCGTCATTAACAGGAAAGATATCGTCATTAACAGGAAAGATATGTAGTTAATAACTTGACTTCATTTAGCTTATTGTTATGATACGCAAGAATATTACAATTAATTAGAAGATTTTATCTCTTGTACAGGTTTAATAAGAATAGCATGTTTGGATACACGTTTAATTTAGCTACGATCCGAATGACATAATCCTAAACAGATCAGATCTGCGTCCCATTACAATTTAATTTACTTTGTTGCCCATAAATTTTTTTTTTTCCTTCCTCCTTTCTTTTGGTGTAGGGGCAAAATATGAAATTTTTTTGGAAAGTTTTTATTTTTTCTGCTGGAGTACTTCCCAATTAATAGTATAGATGTGTTCTTACTCTCATCAAAATCTATGAGGAAGCCCAACCCAAAGATACCGTCAAACTTCACGTATGTGAAAAAACCATCTGGTTTACTTGCTATAATATATCCTGCCCTTCGATTATAATCCCACCAACCTTGACATTGTCTTGGGCAAGGATACCTTCGAGTTTACCAGTTAGATATCTAAGATTTACCCTTTTCCCTAGAAAATGAGAGAAATGTTTAAAGGAAAGCATGCAAAAATATTTAAAAGATTTGAAACAATGTAAATGGCGATATTACGTATACTTAGCAGATGGTATGTCCTCGATGCTTTCTCAACGAATTTGGAGGATAGATAGTTTGAGGCCATGTATCTGAAGGGACCCAGAGACAACATTAAATGTTTGTGGAGGTTCTCCCACATACACCTCCCCATAAAAGATGACTCCCCTAAAGTTTTTTAGTCCCACAGATTCAACTCCCTCAATATTAAAAGTTTGTCTTTTTTTTTTTGAATTTAATGTTAAATTATATTCAAAGAAAAAACAAACGTTTTATATTGCAAAGCAAAGCCTTTTTCTCAAACCATTTCAAAACATTAGAAAAATTTGTGCTATGATCTTAATAGGATCTTGTCGCAAACCACATCTGTATCGTGGTATCTTCTTCGTTCCTAATCGTACTCAGCCTGTTCCGAACGTTTTTGTCTATGAGTTTGACCAGCTTCTCCTCCGGTGAGTATTGGTTGCCATGACGTCTATCATTCCTTTCTCTCCACAGGAAATACAGAGTGTTCTGAAATGTGTATCCAATGATGAAATGTGATTTCTTATCAAGCTCATTGCCACCAATCAATGTTACGATGGCTCGCCATTCTGCAGTATACTTGTGCAGAAGCAAACCTCTAGTGAGCTTTTCCCATACCGTATATGCAAAAAGACATTGGAAAAACAGGTGATCAGTTGTTTCCATGGGGTTTTTGCAAAAGATGCAGCTTGTATTAACATTTTGGTTCCAGTTTTGCATCATGTCTCCAGTTGAGAGCATGTTCTTCATCGCCAACCAAGTTAGAAACGCATACTTCGGAGTGCAGGAAGGGAACCAAACTGCTTTGTAGTTAGCCATTGTTGGGCGAGCAACCCGAATGAGAGACCAAGTATCTTTGGTCATGAAAGTCTTGCGATACACACTGTTTCGACCCTTCCATAGGGCGACATCCCGTTCTGCAGTTCTGCGCAATTTGTGATTCTGTATCTCCTCCTCCACTTGATTGAGAATAGGATGTTTGTGTCGTCGTTGTCGCGACATGACCATGACCTCTACCATAGTGCTCTCAGATAGGTACACCTACTGTTATTGTCCCTCTATCTCTAAGTTGGTCATGTAGACATCCCATTGAGCTCCAGTTGTCGAACCAAAAAGAAGTTGATTCTCCATTCTTAACTTCCACCTTATGAAACTGTGCCGCTATAGTTCTATATTTTAAGATCTTGTTCCATATCCAAGAGCCGGTAGGAGAAATGGATTTCTCTGCCCACAACGAGCCACTCCGGATAAGATATATTTTGACCCAATCCACCCACAAAGAGTCTTTAGCAGACAGAATTCTCCATAGCAGTTTCAGCATACTGACTTTATTTGCTTCTTCTATGGAGCGCAGGCCTAGTCCTCCTTCTTCCTTAGGTAAACAGACCTCAGTCCATGCCACTTTTGCTTTTTTGGTGTTTAGAGTAGGACCAGACCACATAAAAGCAGAGCATAACTTTTTTATTTCTTTTATACAAGCTTTTGGAAGTCTAAAACCAGAGATCCAAAAATTGGTTAAACTGAAGATAACCGAGCTTAGTAGCTGTAACCTGCCAGCAAAGGAGAGCGACCTAGCTGTCCAGGAGCTTATTTATGAACGTATTCTTTCCAAGAGAGGGAGATAATCAGGTGCAGACATGCGTTTAGAAAGTAGAGGCAGACCGAGATAACGAACCGGGAACACCCCCGATGCGAATGGAAACTGTTGCAGAATCTCCGCTTCTATATCTGGAGCTATACCTGCCATAAACAATGTTGACTTCTCAAGACTAATCTGCAGCCCTGAGTGACTGGCAAAATCGTCGAAAACCTCCAAAACACCTTCGACTGAACTCTTATTTCCAGCAGTAAAAACCATTAAGTCATCCGCAAAACTGATATGAGTGAGATGGAGCATTTGACATTTCGGGTGATATTCAAACTGCTTGTTCATGGCCGCTTTGTCATTCTTGCAAGACAACACATTCATGCAAATGACGAACAAGTAAGGGCTCAAAGAGCAACCTTGTCTCAAGCCTCTTTTGCTTCCAAAATAACTCGCAAGTTCTCCATTTACTTGAACAGAGAATGATGCAGAGGTGATACACGTTTGAATCCAGAGGACGAATTGATCAGGAAAGTCAAGAGCTCTTAACGTATTCAGTAGGAACCCCCACTGCATTGAGTCAAAAGCTTTTGATATATCAATTTTCATGGCACAACGAGGGGAGATGGACTCTTTATGATAGTCTTTGATGAGCTCTGAGGCGAGAAGTACATTCTCCATCAGCAATCGGTCCTTGACAAAGGCTGATTGGTTAGGAGAAATGAATTTGGGAAGGATACCTTTGAGTCTAGTAGCAAGAATCTTGGAGATGACCTTGTACAAGACATTGCAACATGATATTGGTCTATAATCTTTCATTGTCCTTGCCTCTGTCTTCTTTGGTATAAGAGCTAAAATAGTAGAGTTGACCCCCTTAGGAAGAAAGCATGTCCTGAAGAAGGATTGAAATGCTACAACAAAATCATCTCCCACAATGGACCAAGACTCCTTAAAAAACTCCACATTGAAGCCATCAGGGCCTGGCGATTTGTTTGTGTGCATCACAAACAGAACCTTTTTAATTTCCTCCTTGGTAACCTCTCTAGTGAGCATAGATTTGTCAGTAGGATCACATTTAAAACTCAGAAAGTCTGACAACTCCTCAATAGTCCAGTCGACATGGTCTGCAGGGGAGGAGGTGAGAAATTCCCAAAAATGTCTTACCGCTTCCTCTTTGATATGATCCTGATCATTAACTACCCTTCCATCACCACACTGAATCTCCTTTATGTTATTTCTTATCTCCCTCATCTTAGCAGACGCATAGAAAGCCTTATTATTTTGATCACCAACCTTCAGCCAATGTAGCTTTGCTTTTTGTTGCAAGTATCGTTCTTCAATATCAGTCAATCTTCGCCACTTCGCATATGCATTTGCCTCTTCATGTATCGCCTGAGGGGAAGGAGAGGTCATAGTCCGCGCCTGCAGGGCGCACAGTGTGTCATATGCCTCCTTGGTGCGGATAGTAATGTTTGCCACCAGTTTTTTCCCATGCTCCGAAGATGTGGTTTAAGTCTTTTTAATGATTTTGAGAAACGATGCATCACAGAGGTGGAATGGAAGAGAGGGGGAGACTCTCGCCATTGTCCAGCCATTTGAGAGAGGAACTCTGGCTTTTTTGCGACTGCATTTATAAATTTAAAAGGCTTCTTCACCCTCGGCTGCACCGCAGAGAGATAAAACCTGCAACGTAAGTGGTATGAGCAACCTCCAGGCTCGAAAACAGAATATGACTGACCATACTGCTGAATCCAAACCTGATTAACCAACACTCGGTCTAGTTTCTTACAAATAACCCCCTCCTGACGTTTGTTGCACCAAGTAAAACGCTGACCCTGATAACTCATATCAACTAGTTCGCAGTCATTAACAAGATCCTGAAAATCCCTCATGCATGCTGGGACAAAAGGATTAATATCATATAGGGAGTGGTCCTCATTGTCCAAGATTTCATTGAAATCCCCACATATAAGCCAAGCTCTACCTCGAAAGAGTGGAGATGAATGATGATGTCGTAAATCACTCCACAGCTCCTTACGCTCTGCAACCAAGTTTGATGCGTAAAAAAAAGTGACAAAGAAATCCTCCTTCCCTTCAACACATACTGAGACCGTAATGAGTTGTGAGGTCTTAAAAACTGGTTTAATGCACACGTTATTCTTCCAAACTATCCTGATTCTTCCCAGTCGATGCTCTTCATAATTAGACATAAATGACCAATTAGTAACAACCGAGTCAATAATACGACTTGCTCTACGTTCCTTAACCTTTGGTTCAATCAAACAACCAAAATCATAGTTTCCACGAGCCATCCACTCTCATACCACACGGTGCTTCTCCTTCCTGTTGAAGCCTCTGACATTCCAGAAAAATCCGGACATCAGAGAGTTTTGGAAGTTGTACGTGTTGACAGAGTACTAGGAGGAAGCCTAGTACTCTGTGTGCTGGTTTGCAAAATAAATTTATGGCCATCCTTCGAAGCTCGTGGAAGAGAGGGCTGGAGCGTCATCCCCATTTGTGTGGCTGTCTCAGCCCCTCCCTGATCATTCGAAGACTCTATAGTCGCAGGATCCCCAACGCCAGATTGTTGAATAAGAGCGAGACTCTGTTCCAAATCGGGTATAACCTCCTCTCCTTCCTCCCCTTTTTCACTTAGACATGAAAAAGAGTTTGAAAGCTTTGATGCGTCAACCTGACTCAAATCTAACCGTTTACTTGGACTACGAATCCCCTTAGTAGGTGTACACCAATCCTGCTCCTTTTCCTCTGCATTAACAACAGGAGAGGAAACCTCTGCAACGACACCCTTCACTTCTTGTAATATAACCGGAGTATCTGCCTCCTATTTCTGGACAGTATTCCCTGTAACCTCTGTTACATTCTCTCCTTTCTTGCCTTTGGTCAGACAATCGGAATTTGTGTGTCCCCATTTGGAGCAGTCAATGCACCGTGGGGGGGAACCATGGGTAGACAAATTCCACAACAGTATCGCCTCCCTTTCCGGATTTGAAATACATATGTTTAGGCAAGTTCTTTGTTAAATCCACCTCCACAAAGACCTTAGCTTCCTCAAAAGACTTACAAGCCTCTGTATCAGGGTGCAACTTTTTTAGTACACCTAGTGGACTCGTGATAGCACTTAATACCTTCCAAGAGAAGTACTTGGCAGGTACATTTTTAACTATGACCCAAATGGGAACATGAGTTAATTCTTGTTGTGTTATATCAACAATTGGACTCCATTTAGTGAGAACCACTGGAACTCCACATAGATTCCACATGCCACGCCTTAACACCCGTTCACGAGTACGTACATCCCTAATCCGAAAGTGCACTGTATAGAGATCCACCACAAAAACCTCAATCTTAATAGTATTATCCCCCAATGTCCAAGTTTTGTTCACTAGGGCATGAATTCTACCCACAAAAGGAGCCTTTGCTAAAAACTTCCCGATAAGAAAATCTTCCCATAGTGGTTGAGCTTCCTCAAAAACCATGTCTGGTACCCTGACTGTTGGCATACCATCAACATCCTCTACCGCCAACTCCACCTTCTCCATCCCTGCTGGTTCCTTAACCATGGAGACCCACGAGCGCTTCTGTTTATGTTGCGCAGCACTCAACACATTACTCCAAACCTTCGTCTCCTTAACCGTATTAGCAGTAACCTTCTCGTCCGTCCCCTCAACAATCGACTTCTCCAGGCTTTCCCCACCCTCCTCACTCTGCACATTCACAACCCCCGATACAAGAAGACCTTCACTGACCAATAGCACCTCCCCCTCCGTGATCCCTACCTTCGTATTGGAATCACCAATCAAAATAGAAACTCCAGACACCGGCGGATTAGCCTCCGGCGGCAGCATACCTTGCGTAGGAACAAAAAATCTAAATCGCACTTTTTTCACCCTCAGAACCAAACGCACCAAAAAGTTTGCCTTTTTAAAGAGATTATGACGGTGCTGTTGGATATGGTGTGGCACTACTGAATGATCATTGACATTAGGAAAGAAACATAGAGAATTGGCATCTTTGTGCTCATGATAAAAACAAAAATTGTAAAAAATAGGGGTGAGAAAAACATCCTGGATCCAAACTTGGATAATATTATTACCTAAATGTTTTATGTATTAATATATAACATATATGTTAAAATTTATATAGATCTTATAATAAAGATATCACAAAAAAAAAAAAAGTACTAGTAAACTCATGAACATTGCATATGATAAAAAATCCAGACGATAAGGAAAAAAAAAAAAAAAAAAAAAAAAAAAAAAAAAGAAGCTCATGGACATTGAACGGTTGGTTTTCGATGAGATAAAAACGTCCGAGAAATTACGACATGAGGACAAATGGTGAGAGAGAGATAGAGGATAATTTAAGGTTCACGAAAGGAATAATAAGAATACGTGGATCACATGGCTGAGAGGAAATATGTAAATGAGGCAAGGCATTGACAAATGATAAAGTTGAACTAATTAGAACTTCGTTCCAAAAAAAAAAAGAACTAAGTAGAACTTGGTGGACTAAAATTATGATGCGTTATTGAAATAGTGACACAGCCCACATAGCTAAACTACATATCTAATTCTACTTTTTCGGAAAATGGTTTTGTTACATGGATTGCTTGGACCTGGGGGACTATTTTTCCTAAAACCTATAATGACAGTGGAGAATAAAACATCGAATGAGCAGAGATTTCTAATCAAATTCAATTGTCAAGATAGTCAGTTAAGAATGTCGAGTCATATATAATTCCAATTGATGGAAAACATATAGAGAAGTTGTGATGAAAGAAATTTGGTTGGGTTACCTTACCAGAGAAGTTGTGATGAATGAAATTTGGTTATGCTATATTTCTTAAATTAAGATAAATCTAGAGACAATCATTGTCACCATAATTCCACTTGATCGTTTGTTTTGCATTATTTATGCCGTTCTCACCATTTTTGGTTCAAACCAACTCGTAAAATTTTCAGAGTTCTCAATCAAATTTTTTTCTTTTAATCATCAACAGAAAATATGATTTGCTGTTTGTAGTGAAAAAAAAAAAAAAAAAAAAAAAAATTATGCAAGGCAAAGAAAAGAGTGAATTATATCGCTCCCAGACACGATTATCGAGGAAGCCTTTTTAACCAACCTTTCCGGCGCCAGTGAAGATCCTTCTCGCCGGCGTCGGGATCCACTCGTCCCTTGCCCTGTTCACTTCATAGTTGTTCTTTCTAGTGCATCCCTGTCCAAATATTTTCTCTGTTTTTTTCCCTTTTTTAACCCTTTTCAAACCCTAATAAAATTTTCCTCCGATCTAAACCAAGACCGGCGTATGTTCCCGTCGATCTCCCACTCATCGGAGAGCCTCTCTTCGCAATTCTTGGGAAGCCACTACTCTCATCCCTCAATATGGCATTGTATCGTGAAGCTAGGATTTTCCCCAGTCGACCTAGCTTCTATCGTCGAATCAAACCAAAGCCACTCACTGTTCCCACCGACCTCTCACTCACCGGAGATGCTACCTGTCTCGCGCACATCTCTGCAAATTTCGGACAGCCGCCTCTGGCAACGCCCATTTCGGCATTCGGTTCTGAAAATAGGATTTTCCCCAGTGGATCTATTTACCAACGACGACTTCTGCCACGGCCACTACATGGTCCCGCTGATCTCTCACTCATCGGAGAATCCCTCTGCATCGCAGATCTCTCTGCCAGCTTCGGACGGCCGACAGACTAACCATCCTCTACGGCGTTTCCTTATAAACCTAGGGTTTTTCCTAGTGATCCTAGGTTTCACGGTTGGCCCATTAGTGCTAAAACGAGTCCAATCCATCTACTTTTATGAGGTTAGTCAAATTAGCAAACCCAGGCCCATCACTTCATCGTCCATGGATTATCATTGCCAAGGTCTGTACCGTTTTCCTCTGCTCAATGGCCGAAGACTCCATTGGAGAAAGGTAACATCAGTCCTACTCTGGATATCCATATATCTTGTTCAGAACCTGGCCTTAGTTGCTCTTAGGGACTTGAGATTTGGTTTTAAAAGTATACGGATATATGGTCTTTGCTCCTTGAACTGCTCTAGCAAAAGTGACACCCCTGATTTTGAACACTTTTTGTTCATTGACGGCTACCACTTAAGCTGTTTACCTGATGAACCCAAGCATCGCCTCCCAACCATCTCCATCACACGGATCCAGTACCAAACAATCTTTATTGCGACCTTGCGAAGTGATCCAACCTTTATGCTTTGGGTATCAAAGCAACCCCTAACCGACTACAACAACATAGTCCTCGCTTTCTCTGTTGTCCTGTTACTATGGGTTCCTATCGCCCTGGTGGACATCGATGCATTGATGCTCTTGTTAACAACACAGTATCAGATGACCGTGACCATTCAACTGTCCCTTGAAGCTCTCGAGGATAGTTCAACAAAAATACTACTCAATTTGTCCTGTTTTGGTTTTTCCAAAAGAAAAAAAAAATCTGCGGTTTGTTCAAGATTTTGGTCCTGATATTATGCAAAGATCATATAACAAAGAAAAAAAATACATATTTTTTAGATTCAAGACCATTGTTTTCAAAAAAAAAAAATAAGAATACTACTCAATTTGTCTTGTTTGCTTTCTCGAACAGCAACAAAAAATTGGCTTGTTCAAGATAGGAGCGGAGGCACGTTTAGTGTTATGATGGGTGCAAACAAACTTTGTTGATTATAATATAACGAACAAAAAAAAAGTATACATAAGAATTGTAGATCAAAACAGATGAGATAAAGGCATTTTTTCTACACACCTCCTAATACTTGTCCCAAATGAGTTATATCACAATTTCACAAATAAGAAAATATATATATCCCATTAAACACCACAATGAAATTATTAATTTAGCCAAAAATAAGTTAATCAAAATTTTCCAAATTGTTGAAGAAGAATAATTGTTACTCCACCTGAGGATATATATATATATATATATATATATATATATAGATATCTTATCGTTACTCCACATGCTCTGTAATTTCGTCACCCTTCAAGAAAAGCATTGTCTGCATGTGAAATCACAAACATATAAATCAAACCCAATTTATTATTTTCCAAAAACAAATATGGTCATAATAAGAAATATATAGACACAACCACAAATTTGTGTTAAGATATATAAAAAATTAACCTTGGAACAAAAGGGACAAGCTTCACTTCTCTCCATCCATTCATAGATGCATGCAAGGTGAAACATATGTCCACATTGCAAAACTATCTTGGGGTTCTCCTCAATGTACTCTGTCTCCATTTACAATAGTAATTGAATTATTAACACACACTCACTCACTCAAAACGTTTTTTAAATATAAATTCCGAGGTTTACAATTCTTTGTTTACCATAGAAACATGTCGGGCAAACGTCTTCTTCTTCGTCAGCGACATAGGAGATTTCTCCTCTTTCTAGGCTTTCAAATAGTTGCTTGAACTGGATCAAATATGAAAGTGTTAAGCTCTTCGATTAGTTTTAGGGAGAACAAGAAAAGGAAATAGGGTTTAAATATGTGGAGATGCCTTGGGGGAAAAGTTATTCGTTATTGGGTTAGTGAAGCCTCTGATTCTTGGTACGTTTCGAGATTCATCAACGTGTTCCGTAATTCGAAAACAACAAAGTAGAATACCCATTGACCTGAACTAATATGTAAACTTATTAAATGGAGATCACCAATACTAAAAACACAAGATTTGAGTTAATCAAGTAGGTGATTATGGTAATTAATCACGATTTTTCTTAAAAGACAGGACATAGAAGAAGAGGGCAGATGAACATAAGAAAATTAACTAATGTTTGTTCTGTTCTCATACCTTTGGATCGATCTTACTGAAAACTGAAAGGAATAGAGAGAGAAAAGAGAGGAAAGAATAAAATTAAGGATGAGAAAAAAAAAAGCAACAAACTTGAACAATGAGGAAGCTTTGGTCCCGTAATCGCAGCCAAGTAAGATTCTTTGGAGAGCAACACAAGGAAACGTGGAGATTTTGCGGGATACTTCATGACGTGGCATGCCAAAAGAGTTTAAGAAGTTTGACTCTTTTTGGAATGTGGACTTATTATTTTTTTCAATTTTCAGTGTATGTGCTTTTATTCCTTAATTTGGTTTCACTCGAAAGGTATACCGGGGCAATTTTTTAAAAAAGACTTTTAAATATATTATAAATAGATCAAATTTTTTTGAGTTTTAATATAAACGTTACATTGTTATATATGTGTGGACTTATTATTTTTTTCAGTTTTCACTGTATCTGCTTTTATTCCTTAACTAGGTTTGACTCTGTGGTACACCACGGAACAATTTTTAAAAAAAAAACTTTTGAATATATTATAAATAGATCAAGTTTTTTTGAGTTTTAATATAAATGTTACATTGTTATATATGTGTGTGTTCTCACAGTAATTAATAAAAATGTTAAAATAGATATTCATTATATATTAAAATAACTCAAATGAGAAATAATCTATATCTGAATATACTTGTTTGGTTACAAAAATCCTAAAATAATTTTTAAAATATATCCGTTTATAAAAATTCAAATCACATCATATGTTGAAAAAAATCTAAAAGTTTATTAAATTTATGTATTAAATAGTAATTTAAATAATTAAATATAAGATTAAATAAAAGTGAAAGGAGAATTATATTTTAATCTAACATATTGCTTTAAATTAGGTAGATACTTTTTTGGAAATTAATATTATCAGATAAGGAAATCATTGTGTTTGGTTGTAAGGATTGTAGAGAATTTAGTTGGGACCTTGTTTGGATACAAAGATAAGAGAGGATGACACAAAAATGTACTCCAAAAATGTTAAGATAGATGCAAGAAAAATGGTAGAGTTTTTTTTTTTTTTTTTTTGACCTCTGTAGAGTTGAAAATTTTAATTATAAATCTTCTTATAGTTTTAATTATAAATTTGAAGAAAAATACTTAGGTTCAATCCTAAGGTGAACCCCTTTGTCCACTTCTTTCTTTTTAACCAATCAAAATCTTCTATACATTATTTTATTTTAAAAATAAATCAAAATTAAATTAGAAAGAAAGACAAATTAAGGAAACAAATTCTGTATAATTTTAATTAAGGAAAGTTAAATATTGGTTTGGTTTAGATTTTACAATTAGAACGAAATTATGTGTCGGTTTGAGTTTACAAATAAAGTGGTTAGGATTTAGATTTTACAATTAAAACAAAATTATATGTCGGTTTTGGTTTACAAATAAAGTGGTTAGGGTTTAGATTTTATAATTAAAACGAAATTATATGTCGGTTTGGATTTACAAATAAAGTGGTTAGGATTTAGATTTTATAATTAAAACAAAATTATATGTCGATTTGGGTTTACAAATGAAGTGGTTAGTATTTAGATTTTACAATTAGAATGAAATTATATGTCGGTTTGGATTTGCAAAAGAAATGGTTAGGGTTTCGATTTTACAATTAGAACAAAATTATATATCGGGTTGAGTTTATAAAAAAACGATTTGAATTTTTAATTTTATAAGAATGCATACAGATTTTGTTTCGTTATTTAATAAGGAGTTAGAATGAATAGATTTTTAAATGTATTATGATACGTCAGATTTTCATTGGTTAAAATAAGGAGAAGGGAAGAAAAGGGTTGACTTTAGGAGTGAACCCAAAAATTGTTCAAATGTGAAACAAATGTAAAATATGTGCTTCTTAGCACAAGAAAGGAAAGATAGTAATTGGTTTAAAAAGAAAAAGGGAAAGATAATTATGGTGATTACACTTAACTTGATATTATGCCAGATCGCTACTTTGAGCACAAATCCAAGTTGGAGATTTTGGTTTTTTTTTTGAAAACAAACGCACTTTTTATTGGTTGATTATATATGTGCTGTATATGCAACTAACACACACCGAACAAGACATTTCTATGGTAAGCATTACGAACTTTTTAATTGGCTAATTAAAGATCAGTTATGACAATTCTACTACTTTTAAGAGACTATAATTATGTTACATATATCACATATGGTTTGTAACAATTATCGGTTGGCAGGAATAAGTGTTGGGACCTACGGCTTGATGATGATGAACATGATGAAGAAGAAGCGCCAACGACCCAACACTCGATGTCTAATAATAATAACACAAAAGAGTTGAGACATCATTATTCATACTCAAAGGCGCAATACAAAAGTATCAAAGTAACTAAGAGAATTAAAGTTTGGATACACAAAAGTATATAAGTAGCCATCATTATTCACCTACAACGGGTTTTGATAACTAGAGACCGGAGAAACATGATTACAAAGGAACTCACCAAAATGATTAATCTATGTGCTTAGAATTCGATAAACATGGAATGAAAGAAAAAAAAAATTAGTTGGTGCACATGATTAGTGATTGCAAATTTCACAACAATTCTATATCCCATGAGATTTTGTCCATCATTTTCATTCACCCACAATGGGTTTTGATAACTAGACCCGGAGAAACATAATTACAAAATAACTCACGTAAATGATTAATCTTCGCCTTCGGGATTAAAATTTGAAAAACATGGAACGAAATAAGAATAAAAACATATAGTATTTATTAGTTATGATTTGAGGCACACGTCATTGCGATTCTATAGGCCATGAGATTGTAAATGTGGATGTCGGTTCTATATATACACAAAATGTACACAATTAGCAAGTTTAAGTGCAACGCGTCTAAATTGGGGAGCTACCAAAAGCAAGGATAATAATTTACTCTTTAAATAACATTGTGGCTATTACTAAACATGGGTAGAAAGTGAGAAACTGAGGATTACGTATATAAAAGTGTGGGAAGCTACCAAAAGCAAGATCATAATTACTCAATATCATATAGCTCTTAATCTCATTTACTTTCTCCACCATCTTATAACATCTTCTTGTCCAATTCTTTTGAGAAAGAGAGATAGAGAGAGAGAATGGGAAAGAAAGGAGACGGGTTCTTTCTAAGCAGGATAAGGGCTAATGTAAGAGTCCAACCACCGACAACTACAAGCCAGCATGGCTGCAGCCACGAGCCACCAAGCTCCTCCACAGAGATAAAAGGAAGAAGAATCATGGTCGTGGTTGATTCTTGCTCGGAGGCTAAGAACGCTCTTCTTTGGACTCTCTCGCACTGTGCTCAGCCTCAAGATTACATTCTTCTTCTTTACTTTCTTAAAGCTAAACCCTCTCAATCAGGTCAATTGTCTTTCTTCGTATTTTACTTTTACCACATAAATGATTCTTATTGCTTTAATGCTTTTACATAATATGTTTTGATCTCTAGGTGGTGCTCTAGCTACCAAAGAAGAAGAAGAAGAAAAAGAAGGAGAAGAATCTTGCGAGAAAACCACAACGTCAAGAGCTAATAAAAAAGTTTCAGCCTTGAAAAACATTTGTGAGCTTAAAAGACCTGAGGTTAGTAATACGTTTCTTTACCATACCTTTTTTTTTCTACAAAACATTTATAATGATTTTTTTTTTTTGAACAATTCATCATTTACATATATTCTCGGAAATAACAATATGGTTAAATTGTATAAATGAGTAAAATCTATATCGCACATTCTTCTTCACAATCGTAGTTGGAGATCAACAATCTGGATCGATCTTTACTTTAATTTAAAGTGAATTGTTCATTCCATTTTGCACAACACAGATCGTTATATGTTCATATATACAATATTGATGAACACTTCATTGTAATATCCTTTAAACTAGATAATCCACTTTCACCATATATTTATTCAAAACATTATTTTTCTTACTTTTTAATATTTAGAAAGAAATCAAAACAATAATTTGTTGAATTAGGTAAAGACAGAAGTGGTGGTTGTAAAAGGTGACGAGAAGGGTCCGACCATAGTAAAAGAAGCAAAAGAAAGAGAGGCTTCTATGCTGGTTCTAGGCCAGAAGAAACAGCACGCTACGTGGCGGTTACTAATGGTATGGGCATCGCAGGCCCGACCCGTGACGTCCAAACACGACTTTGTGGAGTATTGCATCAACAACTCTCCTTGTATGGCCATTGCGGTTCGTAAGAGAGGCAAGAAGCTTGGTGGTTACACTCTTACAACTAAGCGCCACAAAGACTTCTGGCTTTTGGCATGATTTTTATTCCTAGTATTTACTTTTCACATCTAAATTAATTTAACCCTTTTTTTAAAAAAAAAAACATTAAAATCATGGTTGTGGTTTTATAAAGCTGTCGACAAAAACAAAAATCATGGTTGTTGTTTGTGGACTTGTGGGTGCAATTATTATATGAGTTTACTTCTTCCAAAATGTATTTTTGTTTTCAAATGTAAAAAAATTTAGTCCAAAGGTTGAGATTTTTTACTGTCATTGTAAGTGTTAAAGCGAGGTAATCTTATGTTATTGTAAAACATGGGCTTTGGGCCTTTTAATTAAATTGGGCTTATGGATCATACTTTACCCGACCCGTCCGCCCACCCGCCCGTTTCCTCTTCTTCTTCTACTTGTAGTCTGAGCTATTCGTGTTAGGTTAAAAACAAAATCTCCCAAAACCCTGTTCGTTTACTAGTAAACCCTAACCACCACCGTCGTCATCACCGCCGCCGCCGGAGAAACAAAAAAAAATCATGGGGAAAGATAACAAAACGAAGAAGAAGCCAAACAAAAAAGGCGAAAGAAGAACGGGACCAGATGCAGTCGCCATGAAAGCCAAGCCGAAAAAAGTGGTTAACCCATTTGAATCAATTACGTCTCGCCAGAAGTTCGAAATCCTCGGAAAGAAGCGTAAAGGCGAAGAACGACGCATCAGTGTCTCTAGAACCCTCGCTGTTGATAAGAGGAAGAACACATTGGAGAAAGAGTATGAGCGGAGCTTGAAAGCTTCGGTTTTTTTGGATAAGCGTATTGGAGAACAGAACGATGAGCTTGGGGAGTTTGATAAGGGTATAATTCGATCGCAGAGAGAGCGTCAGGTTAGTTTATTTTGATGTGTAAAGACATTAAAAACTAAAACTTGGGTATCAAAAACTGATCCTTTTTTTTTTGTGTATGGTGATTGTAGCTGAAACTAGCGAAGAAGAGCATGTATAATTTGTCTGATGGTGAAGAAGATATTTATGAAGATGGTGCTCTTGGTGGTTCTTCTGTTAGGGATGATTTTGATTCTGGACTTTTGTTTGATGAAGATCTTGAAGATGATGATCTGGAAGCTTCTGAATCTAAGAGTATGTTTCTCTTGATAACACTTTTTGCTTTTTCAACTTTTTGTGTGTCTGTTATTAACCTTGAGAAAGTTAATACTGTCTAAACCATTCTTTGGCACAGGGATGAAGCATCTGAATAGAAACAAACAGGTTGACGCATCGGGAGAGGAAGTGGTAAGAACAACAGGTCTCTTAGATGTCTGGGGTGTAATTTAACTTGAGGTTGACTACTGATATTCTTGGATTCTCTCTACAGAGGCATAAGAGCAAGAAGGAAGTCATGGAAGAGATCATTATGAAGAGCAAACTTGGCAGGGTGATTATTCCTCTGTTTTTTCTTGTTTTTTCTTGTGCATAGTGGGTCAATTTGCAGTTGGTGATTTGTTTAATTTTTTTGGTCTTTAGATGGAGAAAGCTAAGCAAAAAGAGGAAAAAGAAAAGCTAATGGATGAGCTGGATAAAAACTTCGAGTCCTTGGTTAATTCTCAGGCGATGGAGAGTTTAACTAAGCCTTTTGATGTCGAAGAGGTGAAAAATAATCACAGTTTATAGTTGTTTAAATACTGAGCATATGTATCTATATGAGTCTTATCAGGCTTCTTTGTTCATGCTTTTTCTTTTGCGTGATGTAATTCTTTTGTCTGCAGGAAAAAGGCAATCCTTATGTAAACATTCTGAATGTTATGGCAATGGAGATTCGTGCTCGTCCTTCTGAGAGGACAAAGACACCTGAAGAAATAGCTCAGAAAGAGCGAGAAAAATTAGAGGCTCTTGAGGTATGTCTCTGTCGAAAGCCATTGCAGTTTTACATTCTGACTGTTAAACTATAAAGAGAAGGGTTTATCTTATTGTGAAGTCAAGGTCTTATGGTTGACATAATTAGATATTGATACAATTTTTCAAAACTCCTAGGAAGAGCGTAAGAAAAGGATGCAGGAAACTGATGAGTTGAGCGATGAGGACGAGGAAACTGGCGGTGAGGAATTAACAAAGAGGCCAATGGCCATTTCTGGTGACGATCTTGGTGATTCCTTCTCAGTGGAAGAAGAGAAGCCGAAAAGGGGATGGATTGATGATGTTCTTGAAAGAGAGGACGATGTTGATAATTCAGAAAGTGATGAGAATGATAGATCGTCTGAGGATTCAGAAAGTGAAGAAGAAGAAGAAGAAGAAGATGATGATGATTGTGAGTTAGATGGGGGTGATGAGAAGCAGAGAAAAGTTCATCATTTAAAAGACTGGGAACAAAGTGATGATGAGCTAGGGGATGAGCTGGAAGATGAAGATGAAGATGATGATGAAGAAGTGGAGCCAACAGTACATAAAAAGTCGAAGAATGACGATGCTGCACCGTATAAAGGAGAAGGGTTGTCTGGAACAGTGAAACAAAAAACTAATATGATGAAATTGAGTTCCACGCAGCGTGATATTCCTTTCATGATTGATGCTCCACAGAATTTTGAGGAATTGCTTGCTCTTGTGGAAGATTGTTCAAATGCAGATGTTATTTTAATTGTCAACCGAATCCGGATAGCACACTCGATTAAGATTAAAGCTGAAAACCGAAAAAAGATGCAGGTAAGGTTTAATATAGCTTTCAAAGATCTACCTGCTTGCAGTTTTGTTGTTTAAGTTTTCAGCCCCCTGAACTGCTTCATGCCTCAATTGCTTTCTGACTGTTTGTTATTGTCTGCCATCCAGGTCTTTTACGGTATTCTGTTGCAGTATTTTGCCGTTCTTGCAAGCAAGAAGCCCTTGAACTATGAGTTACTAAATATGCTTGTAAAACCTTTAATTGAGATGAGCATGGAGATCCCCTACTTTGCTGCAATATGTGCTCGCCAGCGGCTTTTAAAGACCCGTGCACAGTTTTGCGAGGCTATCAAGAATCCTGGTTTGTGATGCTTCCATAACCTTGAGTTTTAGTGTCCTTTGAGAAACATGCCTATTCCATCTTTTTACCCTAACCAGTTCAGAAACATTCTTTCAGAGGATGGATGCTGGCCTTCCTTGAAAACATTGTTTCTGTTAAGGCTCTGGTCCATGATTTTTCCGTGCTCTGACTTTCGCCATGCTGTGATGACCCCATCGATATTGTTGATGTGTGAATATCTTTTGCGCTGTCCCATCTCCTCTGGTCGTGATATTGCCATAGGTTCCTTTTTATGCTCCATTGTTCTGTTGGTAAGGAGAAGTTGATCCCGACCTTTTTTCCTTGGCAGTTTCCATTTTCATTTTCTCATGCAAACGAAAATGTACTGTAGGTTGCTAAACAATCTAAAAAGTTCTGTCCTGAAGCCATATTATTTATCCGAACTCTTCTGATGGCCGCTTCAGACAAAAAGTCACCATCATCTGAAGAATCTGAGGTACATTATTTAATGAGACCTAGTTTTGTATTGTGCTTGCGATTTAAATTGATAGATGTTCAATACTGTACCTAAGAATTGAAGACATGCATAGGCAGCTGTTTTATCATTACATGGAACTCATGTTGTGGTGAATGACCTGTCGTATATATTGAACTTCTATCAATTACTGGGCTAATAAGCCGTCGTATACCTTGTTACAGTTTTATCATTTCATGGAATTAAAATCGTTGACTCCATTGCTGTGCATACAAGACGACGTGAAGGAGGTAATGCCTCTGAACTTCTTAAAGGTAATGGATGAGCCAGCAGACTCCCCATATTTCAGCTCTGATGATTTTAGGTATGTTCTCACTTCTGAAATCTATTTTCTTTTTTAGACATCAAGCCAGCAAAAGTGTGTATTGTAATAATGTTGGCTTTGGTTCAACAGAGCAAGCATCCTTTCAAGTGTATGTGAGACTCTTAGAGGGTTTGTGGAGATAAACGAAGGATTGAGTTCCTTTCCAGAGATATTCATGCCCATCTCAACTTTATTAAACCAAATTGGGGACCAAGAAAAGATCCCACAAACTCTCAAGGAGAAATTAGAGGATGTTGCAAAGCTCATCCAAACGAAAACCAAAGAGCATCACAAGGAACGCAAACCACTCTCTATGCGTAAGTATAAGCCAGTAGCCATCAAAATGGTCAATCCCAAATTTGAAGAGAAGTAAGTCCCTCTTGCATTCACTCTCACTCAGTTTATACTTTATAATTACAGAGACAACATAGAATGATCTCTGTAACGGGTTGTATACAATTGTGGTGCAGCTTTGTTCACGGCAGGGATTATGATCCAGACAAGTACCGTTCTGACCTCAAAAAGTTGAAGAGAAAGTTGAAACAGGAAGCCAAAGGAGCAGCGCGTGAGCTTCGCAAAGACAACGAGTTCATGAGCACTGTTAAAGCAAAAGAGAAGGCTGTGCATGAACAAGAGAGAGCAGAGAAACATGGCAAAAATTGGGCTTTTCTTCAGGAACAAGAACATGCTTTCAAATCTGGACAACTTGGTAAAGGCAGAGGCAAGAAGAGAAGACGTTGATACCAGTGCCACTGTGTTCTATTATTCCCTTTTTCAAACCTACCAACACAATTTTGTTGTTTCTGTTGGATAATCAAAAAAACTAATTTACAGAGAATTATCCCTTCTAAGAAAAAAAAAAAAAAAAAAAGAGTTTCATAACATTTCTTCTTCGTTGGTCAATGTTAGCGAATAGCGAGCAATAAGCTCAAAATTTGTCCTTCATGCGTACAATAAGCTTGAATTTTTCTTCTGCTTCAACTTGCTGTTTGATGTCACCTCTTGATGCTCTGTCCGGATGAAATTTTAATACAGCTCGTTTGTACGCTGCATGTACCTAATTTTACAATTGGTTTTGATCATGATATGTGAATACAAAAGCAGTTAACATATATAACTAACTGTAAAGATAGAATCAGGCTAACCTCATCTGGCAGAGGAGATGTCCCGCCACCAACATGAATCCCTAAGCCTCGAAGCAGCGATGCCATGTTCAAGCATCTGATTTCCAGCTGTTTAAGTGATTTGGTTAATTCTGCACGGACTTTCTCCTTCATGTTCATGCTTTCTTCATCCTGTGATTTGGAGATGGAAAACCAAAATGAGTGTTAGCAACAAATCAATGCATTGTTCAGAGGAGCAATCACTGAGGAAGAGTAGAAAACCTTCTTCAGTGTCTCTCTCACTTCCTCTACCCTCTCCTTTTGCCTTCTTTCCATCTCCAACTGTCGCGTGTTCTCTAACTTTCTTCTCTTACGTTGCTTCTGAGCTTCTTCTGCCTGTAAACAGGGCACAGTATAATTCAGCAGACAGAAACTATGATGAATAGATTCTTTGAAGGTGAAAGAAACACTTAAAGTCTATATCACCAGTGGCAAATTTTCAATAATTAACGGGAGCTTTCAGAAATTTGAGCAGAGTGTGGTCAAACCTGGATTTGTAATTGTCGTTGCCTGGACTCCCATTCTTCTTCTTGTGCTTTCTTGTATTCATCAGTCTCCTTTAACATTTCTCTGTTAAGCATGACATCGATTACAGGAGCTGTACCGTCACTACTTTGCACTTGTCCACTTGTAGATGGAATAGGATCAATGATCGGTTCTCTTGATTGATCGAAACTCGAGATCCCGTGCTCACCCCTGGCTCCATTACTTTGCGTTGTAACTCCATCCCCAGCAGAAGTCTGTGGCGGAGAAAATTTTAAGGCGTCTTCTTCTTCTTCAACTTCCTTGGTATAAGGTTGATATGTGGTATTTTTCTTTGGATTCTCTTCGGGCGACTGTGAAGTTCCACATTGAACTTGAACTTTGTTTGGTTGTTCTACAACTTTTTTGAAACTAGTTTGATCTATCGGTTCATTTGACGAAGTAAAATGACTTGATGGTGTATCAAACCTTTCATGTTCAACTCGTATTTCGGGTGACAGTGGGGATGGTCCCTGAAACTCCTCTTTATTGAAAAAACTAGAAGTAGCACAGTAGTCTTTCTCCACCGAGCCAAAGCAAGCCGCCATATCAGGAATTCTACCATCGGTTCCAAAGAAAGTAAAAGAGGTTTCTTTACCACCATCTGGATTTCTAGTGTCAAAGTGGAGATTTGAAGGACCAGCCTCCTCACTCAGACCAGTTTTTCCACCATCTGGATTCTTGGCAGCAGAGAAGAAAGATGTTTGATCATGTTGTTCAGTTCTCTTTTCAAGATCAGGCCTGAAATTAGTGTCACAGTGGAGATTTGAAGGACCAGCCTCCTCACTCAGACCAGCTTTACCAGGTTTCTTCATTTTTTTCAAGAAAGCTGCATGTTCCCACTGCTCACGGACCTCACTACGAGACCCTTCTAAAATCTCACAATCAGAACCGTCGCTGTCGGAAAAGTCACTGTCAGTATCAGAACCTAAACCAAATCGAATTCCAGAAGAGGGCATTGTAGAGAAACGCTGGTTGCATTTTGTAAATCTAAAACTAGCACACTTTTCCTGAATGAATTGGCAATCATCATTATCCACTTCCGCAGATGTTTGCAAGTTACCCGCAGGAGGGTAACTTGAACTACTCCCAGCTTTATGAACATTTTCTGTCTCATCCTCCTCCTCCTCCTCCTCCTCATCATCATCATCATCATCGTCAATACTAATCACTCTCTGCAAAATAGACTTATTTCCAGTTCTTGAAGTGCCAGAAGCATTGCTTTTAGATGAATCGGGAAAATCAAGAATGATAACCTCATCATCATCAACAACAATAAACTCCTCCCTAATCCCATTTGCCCTGCATCTTTTAGTTGGCATTCTATTCCAAGAACGTGATCTAATCTGACGATTCTCTCCCATTCCTTTCTTATGCTGCTGCTGTAAATACGTGGAACGCATGAACTAGTACCAAAAGGGTTTCAAAACATCAGTTCTGAAGAGTATTCGTAGTTGCAGTTGCAAGTATCCATATAGCTAAAACCACCACCTATATAAGCAGAGAAGATGCAAAACACTCTTCATCAAAATACTTAAATTAGGTAACATAAAACTCAAAACAAAAGTGGAGCTTTCTTAAAGACTAATCACTACATATACGCAAAGAAACCTAGAAACGATCATATATGTCTGAACCTGAAATATAAAGTTTATATAGAAATCTACCAAATCGGAAACTTCAATTGAAAAAAAAAAGCTAATCGCGCTTGCTAGGTTTGGTTTTAGCATCGATCAATTCGAAATTTTGAACACGACCCACGAATTCAAGAATCGAACTGAGCAAAGATTTTGAAGACAATTGAACTAACCTTTTCGACTATATACAACGACGGAGCCTTGTTGCTATAAAACTGAACCCTAATTTTTGGGTTTGAGAAAGGGGAAAAAAAACTCAAACTCAAATAACAAAAAACGAAGTTTCGGAGAAAAGAAGAAGATGAGAGAGAACAATGGAGAGACGACGACTCGTGCCCTGCACCTCAGGGGAGACTGGAGAGACGTGGCCTAAACGAATCAATCAGATAAAATGGGTTTTGTTCGTTGATTGGTCTGTCTTTTGGATTGAGAGTGAAACTCCTGTCATTCTAAACATATCTCTCTCCATTCGTCTTTTATGTTCATATATTTTCATTGTGACTTTTATTATTTTTCTTCAGAGTTAATCAGAATTATATATTAGGTTTTGGAACTTTTTAATTATAGTTTTAAAAAAAAAAATTGTAAATCATGATAATATGCCGTCAAAAGAAAAAAAATTCTGAGTGAAACCTCGCTAACAAATCATTGATTATGATATTTTCCCTCATCATCACTTTTATTTACTTTTTTTTGTTATAATCATCAAGAAAGTCGTAACTTCAATTTTGATAACCCAGTAAAAATAATATTAATAATGGAATTATAATGCACAAGATATGTTGATTATTATTTTTCGCATATTGAAATGTAATATATATGGTATCTCACAATTTTGTATCCCATATGTAATAAAACGGAAGTACACAACATTATTTTGTAGACTATATAATAGATATATATATATATGTGATTTTTTTATTATAAACTTATGACATTCATGATTTATCATAATATACAGGTTAGTTTGATTTTTGGTAATTAGGGATAATATGCATTTAGTTAATTATAGTAACATATAAAATCAATTATAGGTACCATTTAAAAGACAAGAAAATCTTTCAACCTAATTAAAACAAACATATGTGATTCTTCTTTCACTTTTATTTGATTTTATATTTAAAATATTTTAAATTATTATATAATATATTTAGTTAATAAAATTTATGATTTTTTCTGTATATGATGTAATTTAAACTTTTTTAAACGGACATATATTGCTCAATTGATGAATTAAAATATATATAAAATGTTTCAACCACATTGCCTAAGAAAACTAGGCAAAGATTCAAAGTCATACTATAAAAAAAATGACCTAAATAATTTTGAACACGAATGGCATGAACTTTGATTTATCAGACATTGAAATCATACTATAAATTCATATTTCAAAGTCATACTATTAAAACCAATATAAATTGTTCAATCTATAAAATATTCAAGATTTAATAATATTTTTTCAAAAATATCTATTCAACTAAAATTTTGACTGAATGACGAGTAAAAATTTGAATACTTAAATTCAATTTCATATATTTCTTTTGTTGAATTGTATAATTTTATATATTATAATAAACTTTTTAAATCATTTAATTTGAAGTATTTAAAAATAGTTGAATTTGATATTTTTAAGAATATCATAAATATATGATAGATCAAAAATTTAAAATTATAAACAATCTAATTTGATTTGTTATAGCACGGGTCAATAATATGTCACTATAGAATCAAAAAATTCAATAAATCATATTTCTTGCTAAAGCATGGGTTAAAATTTCAAAAAAATATGATTTTTCAGATTAAATTAAAGTTTGGAATAATGTTGTTTGGTAGAGGTTTTCTCGGTCAAGATGATTTTGACAAATATATGTTACATATATGGTCCTAAAATTAATATGTGGTATATTGTGGGCTAAGTCATAGAATTAACAATCAAAATACAATATATAATTTTATAAACTAAACAAATCAGATTAAATTAACAAACAAAAATTAATTTTTTAAACAAATAACTTAACCTGCAGTGTATTGCAGACTAGATCTTACAAAATAGATATTATTTCATAAGTCATATTTAAAACATGATTACATGGCATATTGTTTCATCCCAAAAGAAAAAAAAAACTTTTAAAACAAATAAAACAATCACATATATAATGATTTAAATAAAAATTACAAAATAAAATTCTTGTTGACTTATAAAAAAAAGTAGAAAACAGCCAGCTAAAACTTGTCTACATGAGGCAATAAAAATTCCAACTTCCATATTAACATTTTGTGCGGGTGTGAGAACTCTTTTGTGTCGTGACATTTAACTCCATTTCACACGTTTATGGACTAACATATGCATATATATAATATATTCACATAATGTCATTACGTTCACGATTGTTCATATTGTCATGTTGACTATTTTACATGGCTAATATTTCTGTCAATTATATTTTATGAATATCGTTTGGAAATTTGACTATTAAAAAAAATAAAAAAATAAAAAAATTGTGACCCACTTTATGATCCTAGTGGTTGATTACATCATCGACGTACGATAACAGAAAAATATATTAGATTTTTTACAACAGTTTTTACAACTCTGTTTTCACAACTCCTTTTAGTAGTTGTGGGATTCACGTGTGAATTGATATGAGGAACAAGAATCACCATTCATCGTAGACATGCCAATAATACACATACCATCATGTTGAGTTTCATGCATTTCATTGAACTATATGTTATTATTGTACTATTGTGGTCACCATCATCTGCATTCTCATTTGCTAATGTATGAATCTAGGATCGTTTTCGGCACATAATGTTGAGAAATGAGAAATCATAGTGAAACATTGGCGCATAATTTACTAATTAATATTTAGGGGTTTTGATTTAAAACGTGTAACTCATTCGATCTCTTAATTATGACTTTAACGACTCGTTGACTATATATAAAATACGTCTCCTAAAAATAAACTTGGTAAGTGAAGTCCAACCTTGAAATATATAGGTGGGAATGAATTTTGCACCAGACAACAGCTTAATTAAGGAATTACATGATCATAAACCTTCAAAGTAATATGATATACTCAAAGGGCCTCATGTTTCATATGCGAGTGAAAATTTAGATTCACATATTGATAAATTTTTCTTATATTGTCACAATATTTAATTAGAAGCCCTCAATTTGAGTGTGAGGCCGAGTTTCTTGGAAGAGAAAAAAAAAATTGTTGTGAGAAGAAGATTGCCGAGCTAGTCATAATTAAACATCTCTCATAAGACCAACTATTAAAAGTTATTGAGATTTGGTTTTGAAGTTTTTCTACCTGACTACATATTTGGAATACATAAAAACTTTCTTTAAAGACAGAGAACTAAAAAGAGATAGAATTAGTGTGGGTTACCTTAAGTCCTTGGCCGGCTCAACATTTAGTAGGAGTTCACATGAATGAGTGCTATGAATCTGTGAGGTTAATAACCGTGACATAATCATATAAGTGGCTGAATCATAAGCCATTGTTGTCCGGGACGATGAGTTTGCAATTGTCGGACATTTGAAGAAAAAAAATAAAACATAAAAAGTCGAATTGTTCTGATTTTAGGTAGACATTGCAACTCTATCCATATAAATTTTGAATTCTTGTAATTAAGTAGAATATGCATTGAAGTAGACTAAGTCAAGAGATAATCTGACGGCTTCAATACTCTCATGACTTTATGATAGACTCCTGGATGAGGATCTATTCCCAAAGACATACTTTGCAAGATTTTGGAGAGGATGGACGTAATGATGATGATGAATGGGTGGAAGATGCAGCAGAATGAAGAGATGATTGGCGGAGAAGGTGAAGGGGTGGAATTGCAGCGGATTGAAGGGAAGAGCGAAGTGTACTTCTAAGAGAGATGGAGATCTCTTAGACTACAGACTTGATTACAACTTAGATATGACACACTAAGAAATAAACAAGTTGAGAAGATATTACATACTCCTCATATCAAACAAGTAGAAAATAAGTTTTTTTGATTGAAATGTTTGATGAGTAGCAAATGAGAAATACATGGTGTTTAAATAAGAGAGGGAGGACGAAGGAGAAGAGAGGAGAGAGGAGAGACATGCAAAAGCATGCACAAGGTCAAACTCATGCAAGAATATGCACAAGTCCCACACTTATGCAAGCTCATGCAAAATGTCTAAGAAATTACAAAAGCATTAAATGTAAAGTTTGAACATAAAAGATAGAAATTGGGCCAAGGCAAAGATATGTGCCTTTGGACCACGAAATGGGGTGACAAAAGGGCCTTAAAAGTGTCACTTAAGCCTCATTAAAAACCTTGTCAAGAAAACTCAATAGGACAAAACTTGACAAAGGAAAAAGAGTGCATAAGCAACACTTAACCCTTCATCGAACACCCTGAATTGTGATCATCGTTAGGATGGCTTGAGCCATGTCTTCTCTCTTCTTGTCCAGCTCTCTAAGTAGACCATTGATGGCTTGGTTGAACCTCCTTGATTTTGATCTTGTTAGAGGATCCGGCGGAACAATCAATGCTTCCTCTGATGCTCCCGCTGGTACAGGCTGTTCCTTCAATACTTTCTCTGGTTCAAACTGCTCCTCCAATGCTTCCTCTGGTTCAAGCTGCTCCTTATGTCCATGTCTTTTAGTTGAGCTGTCCATTGTCTCATCACCTTATCCCAAATGACAATGAATTTGGTAACATCCAACTCACTAATAATTTCATATTAAAAAATGTGATTTTCTTCTTTGATTATAAAAACAAATCGTAAAAACATTTTTCATTTTTCTAGAAATCTACCCAAAAAATGAAGATATAATATTTCATCAGTTTTAATTTTTTACTCTTTAAAATTTTGTGTCATAGGGAAAAATTTTCCGACGTTAACGCATCATTAACAGTGCTGTGATGACGAAATATAATTTGCGTTTAAAAAAACATAATCATGATTAATAACACAAGAACAAGAAGAGTAAAACATAATTGTTGTAATTTTTTTTTGGACCAATAAAAATGCTATCAGACCAAATTAAAGAGGTTGGCTTGAGGTGCACACACTCCTTCGTGTTGACCAAAACAAAACACTCCTTCCTTATACAACTTTTTGTAGAGACAAAGACAATGAATCAAAAACTAAAGTTGGTGGAATTAATATTGTGGCATTGGAAAATATATTAGTAGTCAATAAGAAAAAGATTGTCGAGAATGTATTGTACAAATAGTAAATGATATTAAGAAAATAAAATCTTCAGTTTTATCAAGATTGGGAGAAGACGATCCTCGTCACCTTTGTGAAATTTGAATAGAGACAATAACAGATTTGAATCTACTTAGATGTTTGCAACTTTTGAATGAAAAAAAAAAAAATCCAAATAATCATTACAGTAAATGAAGAAACCTAAAATAAAATGGGAAAAAAAAAGAGTTAGTGAGAGGTGGTGGTTGGATTAGGTTGAAGCATTGAAGGAAGGACGAGAGGAGACAAGAGAGGGATCGGATCTGTGCCGTTTTGACAAAACGCGGACACAGAAACGGCGCTGGTCGTAGAAGGAGCCTCCGTGGAAGAAGAAGGAGGAGGTATTGGTGGTAAGAGGAGAGGACAAGGAGCTCGTCTCTGAAGCCGGCAGCTAAGAGATCGCCGGAAAACACAATTGTCGTTGTGAACTCTCATCTCAAAACCTGGAAAATGATCTCCTCCACGCCCTGAATCCTCCATTTTCTTGATTCTTGATTCTTGATTCTTGATTCAACTTGACAATGTAACAAGACTTATGTGTGAGTTTGTGTGGATTGGTATTTGTGTTTGTTGATGTTTTTAAATGTTGACGCTTGTGTTTTAAAGGGTTTTAAATCTGAATTAGAGGTTGTTGCTTAGCGTGAGGATTTTAAATAGAGTAAATTAATTAGGGTATGGATAATAATAAAGAAGAAAATCTTTTTTTTTAAAACGTTAAAATTTAGAAATTGGGTGGAAGTGTGGTGGTTGTGGTGCGTGTATTGACTCAATATGGCAAAAAAAAAACAAACAAACAACAAAAGAAAATGGTCAATGGTCAATATAGATTGGATAGATATGAGATCTATTATGTTATGTTTAGTGTGTTTTTTTCTGTCTTTTTAAAAAATAAGTGTTCTGTTTAGTCTTGTAGATGAGAGGATTTTAATTTTGGCATGAGTAATGCGTTATTAATGGAAACATGAGGCCGCGTACGGCTGTGATTTAGAGAAGAAACAGAAAAAAAAATTGATGTTTTAAATCAATTCACACTCTATATTGACCATCAATGTTAATATATGAAGACTAAAAACAACAATTATAAAAATCCTACTCACATACAAATATGATTAGTGTAATGCCTAACATATCCAAACATGACTAATTTCTTTAAACATATTTTTTTTAAAAATACATTATAATTAATTTGTATCAATTTACCGAGGTAATTTATATTTACACAGGTAATTTATATTTACAGTATAATTAACTTGTATCAATTATTTAATTTGATGCCACATTATAATGTAAGATAGTTTATATTTTAAAATTTATCATTTGTTATGCACAGTACTTTTATTATAAAAAAAACAGACCTAAAATACATTTTTTTTTTGTTAAAGAAAATTCACATTTTGTTTGTGTTGGATAATCACAAAATTTGACTTCGTAGGTCGAAACACATTCTAATCTAGAGAATATAAATAAAACAATTTTTGTGTCACTTAATACAACTAAAATAGCAAAAGTTAGGAGAAATAAACTCACCATTTCGTGATTGAAACACTAAATAATTATGATATAAACATTAGATCAAATATGCATGTGTGTAGTCAATAGACAATAGTCTGCAAAGTCATAATTTCTAAAAATAAATCTATGTAGACAATCACTGAAACTTAAAAGATATCCTCTGCCATGAAGAATCCTCAACCCACACGGAAAGCCATGTACTGTGTGAACAAGGAAACGAGACGAGTCACATGTCAATATGCTAAGTTAGTAATTATTATAAATTGAAAGAAAAATAAAATAAAATGTAACATGTAAAAATGAACAATGAATGTGAAAAAACAAAATGGGCGGTGTTGTGATGGTGGTGGGGAGGTTTCACTTTGTTGGTCTCTCCATGTGACTCGAGAATCTATACAATACCCATCGACATAGTTTCAGTAAACACGCCCCTTAAAGTGTTCGGTGACAATATCTTACACACACCCTCACATGTTCATTTTATTACATACATACACGTAGCTTCATTGAGTCTATATGTATATATAATTATAACGAACACATTAATCAATAGTTTAGTGTAAATTTGGGTGGCTTTATTGGAATCCCTAAATCTTATCTATCCAATTATGAAGTTATTATGTCTTATTGTAGGTTATTTTGTTTTCAGGTCATGAAAATTTTAATTTTGACATAAGCAATTTAGGCTGGAACATCTGAAGAAGAAGATTCAAAGAAAGATAATGAGGATTTGATAATATATACAAGAAGAGAAGGTTAACAACACTTAACACTTAGTCATGACATGACATCAACTAAACACTTTTGTCTTTTTTTCCCCTAACCAAAGTTGGATCCTAGACTAAGAATTAAGGTTATATTTGGTGATAGATTTACAGATTCTTCTCAAGTTTAAAGAAACAGTTAAAACCTAGAGGAGATTTGAACCTCTCACAGCTAAGTGAAGTTGTTCTTCAAGAGTATGACCGGACCAAACCAAAGTTGACAAAAGATTTCGACTTGAAGAGACCTCCAAAGAGAAACCTTGTAGGGGAATCGTGAGAAGGCGATTTCTGTCTTTGTTGTTGCTCTTGAGGGTTGTTCTTGACTTTAAGGATAGTTTGGCCTATGGTTTGTCTTATGGAATCTATGGTCTTGGCATCGATTGAGTAACCAGATGCATCACTGACATAGAATGTGTTTAGAGCTTTGCCTCCTTTGGTTTTCACTTCAGCTCTTGTGACCGTTAGGCTGTTTTCACGGAATATGCGAGTCACGTTTGACAATAAGCCTACTCTATCCGTGGTGCACAGTTCCAACTTCAATCCCTATATCATTAAACAATGATCTTCTTCAATTACAGTTACACAAATATTATACATACCAGAAACTGTATATGGTGAACCATGTGTACCTCAGATACTCTTCTTTTGATAGCTGCTTCAAGACACTGTATGACTCTTTGCTTCTCTGCCTCTGATTTTACAGGGGATCCATCTATATGTCTCACATAATACTCCTGTAAAGCAAAGATTAAACCGATTAGAGAATGAATGAATCAGGGAAACTATATCTTCTACTGTAATGGGATCTTTCTATACCTGATATGCCTCTGTGCCCTCAGTATCAACACTTCCATGGAAAACCACATACTGCATATCAGTCAAAGTGCAGACTGTGTCGAACAGAAGCTTTGGTCTGTCTTTACATCTAACTGTCACCACAGAGTAATCCTTATCAAGCCAATTATCAACACAAACATCTGGTCTTTGCCTTTCATCTTGGATTGAGGAATCATCGTCCACCACACGGAGTTCATAGTCTCTATCTTCAAACATCATCTGATGAAGTCTCCTATCTGTGTGAACCTCTCCGTGAGAAACTAAGGTTTTGGCTTCCCTTGGTGTGTTGCTTCCCTTAAGCACATTTCTGAGAAGGTTCTTGATCCGAGACAACCTCTCTGGATCAGAAACGCCACACCCGGTTAAGTCATCTGTCACATGCATCACAGCAGCTGCTCTAGTGTTGTGTGTCCAAACCTCGGCACTTAGGACACTGCATTTGAGATGGGTCAGAACAGCTGACAGTTCAGACAGCAACCCTGGTCTGTCACATCCGGTTAACTCGATAACAGTGCTGTCTGTTGATGGTATGACACCAACAGATCTCAGGGAAGTAGAGAAACAAGCTTCAGGACCAAGAGACTGAAAGAATTTACACTCATTAGACTCATTGAACTCACTTCAAAAAAAAAAGAGAACCACAGAAATATCAACAAACTCACTTTTTGGATATAGTCTAGAACAATTTCATCAGTAACTTTGTTACCATCTTGGTCGGTGACATTAAATACTGCCAAGTTGCAAAGAGAATAAAAGAGAATCAATTCCTTTGTTCAAAAGTAAAAGAGAATCCAAAACAAAACAAAAAAAAAGACCCATTTAAGAATCGGAACATACCATCCATGAACCAACCACCATCAGAAGATATGTAAGCCTTGGAGATAGTCAGGTTAAGATCAGTAAGGATTTGTACAACTTCAAGAAGAATCCCATATTCATTTGCACTATCAACCTATAGAGAAAAAAAAAACAAAAAATTCAGGACAAAGACTACATAAATGATAAAACCAGAAATTTGTACAATGAGATGAACCAAACTAAATTAAAAAAAAAGTACCCTTATCACAGTTGCCTTCTTGGAAGAGTCATTATCAATCACAACCCTGACAAAAATAATACAGAGGTTTATTATCCAAAAATCAATATCACTTTTAAAAGTGGTTATACTAAACAAAAAGGAAGGAGAAAAAAGAATAATACCTCGGTGGATTCATTCTTCTTATTAGTTTCTCATACTCATTATCCATATCTTGTGAAAAACTCATGCTAACATCTGTTCAATCAAAATTCCCAAACAAAGAAAAAAAAACAGTGAGATTTATGATTCCTTGTTTGCTAAATTTCAAAGACAGAAACTTTACTTTCAAAAAAACAGAACAGAGGAAGATATAAAAACTTCTTTATCTCTGTTATATGATGAACAAGGAGTGAGAAAGCAGAACTACCATAGCAATAAACACAGAGACCCTACCGACATCAAATCCTAGGTTACTTCTAAATAAGGCTTCACAAAAAAAAAAAAAAAAAAAAAAAAAAAAAACCAGAAGAATGAAGAAGAACAAAAACCCTTTTTAGTCCTAATTTCATAAAATCAGAAACAAGAAAAGAAAAAAAAAAAGCTTTCATATGAAACCTCCAAATACTGAATAACCCATAAAACCAAAAATGAAAATTTCATACCAAAAATCGTATGAAGAAAAGAATCAACAAGAAGAGAATAATAACACAAAAACGGAAAAAAGAAAGAAACGTACCCATTGAATGTTCCTTTTATGGGGGTTTAAGGCCACTCTCTTTGAATCTTGTGACACTTGAGAAAGAAAAGAGAAGAGAAGA
Source organism: Camelina sativa (assembly GCF_030686135.1). NCBI lineage: Eukaryota > Viridiplantae > Streptophyta > Magnoliopsida > Brassicales > Brassicaceae > Camelina > Camelina sativa. Next base: position 21,566,614 of record NC_141886.1, on the reverse strand, counting down.
AGAAGGAGAAAAAAGAAAAAAAAAAAGTAGTTTCAGTAAATTTCGAAGGAGCAAAAGGTAGGAGAAAGACTTGCATATATAATGGCGACCCGACCCACGAGATCTTTTTTATTATTTTTTTATTTTTTATTTCTCCAATTCACAGATTTTGTTATAATAATATTTTCTTATCTTAAATATGGAAAATTAAACCAACAAAAATAGAAATTAATCTGACACGATTCTCCCATAAACGAGCAACTCACAAGAAAAAAATATAAAATAGTTTTTGCTTACTGTTTTTTTTTTTAATATAAACAGTGAAGAAGAAGGATGAGAAAAGATGTGTGAACTGTAACAACAACACCCGGTGTACGTTAGCAATGACCAGCGTGTTTCTAGTGGAGGACAGCTACCATGCGCGGATAAGTTAGCATGTGATGGGTAAATAAATATAGCAGTGGCTTGGTAATTATGACAAGGTCTCCTCTAATCTGTCACCCCAAACTTCTCGGGGTAGAAAAAGTGAGTTTTTTTTTTGTTTTTTTAACTGTTTCGAATTTTAAGCCGATTCTGATTCTTAAGATTGGATATAGAGTGTTAAAAGAGATTCTGATTTGATTTCCTAATTACCGTGAAAAAAATGATATGATTCCATTTTCAAATTACGTAGAAAAATAAATGAATAGTATAATATAATTCCATCTGTGAAGTGATTCTATTGAATATTAATTAATATATATACAATGTGCCATAAAATCTCTAAAGAATATATTTCTTTTTGCACCAAAGGAATATATATCATATTATATTATATATGGGTATATTTCCATTTCAAATCAGGAATGAAATAACTGCAAATGGGTAATTTTAAAGAGCGACCATATGGAATATTTTGTACCGTATCAAATTTATTGTCCAACGTTTGTTTTCCTTATATTAGAGAATTTACAAGATAGCGAGAAAAGAGCCAAAACATGTATGCATAAAACAATAGTGGTAAGTAAATAAATTGGATACTATTTCTGTGTTTGTTAAACGTAAAATGAGTAATTAAGAAGAAGAAAAAACGTAAGTCAATGGACGAGGATAAATGTAAATGGTGTGTTATGAACTTATGATCAAGAGTTTTTTTTATAAAGATTATGTCGGAATCGGAATTAACTATAATTCAAGAAGTTTCAAGAATTAGATGGAACACACATAAATGTAGAGAGAGACGTACAAGAGGGGGGGGGGGGGGGGCAAAAGCAAAATGAATAGCGTGAAAATATAAGGTTGACAGGGTGGATTATGTACTCTTCCTTACGTACCATTGTCTAAAGATTGTACCTTCTTATCTCGTTCCCAATATTCCCATTAAAGATTGTATTTATTTATTAGTACTATGCTTTGCCAAATTATAGGTACAAATGAATACATGAGATTCGAGACCTCCACCGGCATTTTCCATGTTTTTCAACAACCGAGAACTATTGGAATTTGATTATGTGTGAGTTTTTTTACACACACTATTTGTGTTTCATCTTTTTCTATAAGAAATTTGAGTATCATTTGACAAACATTGCTACTATTAGATGTGAATGTGTAGAAGAAATATCTGAGTCCCATACGAATGTAATAACGTAAATATGTTGGGAAACGATATTGGACTTTTGGGGTAATGTATATTGGTCGTCCATTATTATATTTATTTACTGGGATAATTTCTAAAGTTTCACAAGAAATATGTAGAATTTAATATATTATTTCCAACATGGCATTTTTTTAATGTTTAACAGTAGTATTTTAATAACGATATGTATCATTGATTTTACAACTGAACAAAATTTTATGTAAATATATATATTTATAAAAGGTCCGAATATTTTACAAATGGAGTGACAGCAAAATCTAGTACCCATGATGAAATATCCAAATATTTCATATACACATGTAATTACCACAAACGACTAAACATATCTATTATATATATAACGTAACATATAAAATCAATTTTTTTTCGTCAGCAGATCAATGACAGAGCTTATGTAAAGATAAAATAAAAATAAAGAAGTAGTTTGAATAATCAGGAATTCGATTTCTTACATGTGATGTTGATTTTGTTAATCTATTTATCAAATTTACATTCAATGAACTAATTTTCAAAGATTTGCAAAACATTAGTATATATATATATATATATGTATCTGAAAAAGAAAATCAAATTCGAATCAATTTTGCTGTTTTCCTATGATACGGTGAACTTGGGCTAATTAAAGAGCTATTGTTGTTAAGATGAACAACCTATAAGAAATGAGAGATTCAAACCCAAATTTTCTCACAAAATTTGCCGACAGAGTTAAATCAGACAAAGGGACAAAACCAGTCAGCATATACATTAAGAAGGATTAAAATGGGTTTATATAAATTTGAGACATTGACAAAAATAAAACTAAGTAGATGTAGTAAGTAATAGTATCAAGTGGCCGTAAAAAAAAAAGTTATAACAAGTGTGTGAGTAGAGTTAAAAAAACTGACCATAGGTTGGGGTTAAGATTCTTAAGAAGAGAAAAAAACAAGAAACAAGTAGCGGCCAACTGAATTAAATGGGAGACTGCAGTCACATGGTTAGGCATACAAAATAAAGCGTCGTGCTGCATGAGAGCCGGTCTAGGGATCTGCTGCGGCCGAACCTACCTTTCCCTTACCGTGTCCCTCTCTTCTGATTTTTTTTCTCATATCTAAATCACACGTTTTGTCTACTCTCCCACTTGTTCATCTCTAAGCTAAAATACCAAACTTAAAGATATTTGTCATTTATCTCAAAATATTAGTACATCTATTATTATTAAGATTTTAGTGTTGGAGGTCAAAATGTCTTCGAGATCATTCGTAACACTATGATTTTTAGGAAAATTGGGTGTATGAAGAAATGTTAAAGTCATTTTGATCTTTTGTTTGTTGCTCAATTTTTTTTTTTAAACTCTTAAGTGAAACGTTTTTGAGTTATAACAATTTCGTATAGATAACCAAAATAAGCTCGAAAATGAATGTCGGGGGTCTAGAAACGGTGGCATTCAGACATAACTATCATGTGAGTTGGATATTCTAAATTAGCTTCGACTACTATTGTTTTAAATAGTTGTAATTCCAGTACACACATAGAGTCAAAATCAAGAGGCTAAATTATTGGCGTATCTCTATATGTTCATAATGTTTATACTATCCCTTGCTACTTTTACTGTGTAAATGACAGATATATTTGCCCACATTGTCGCAATTCAATACTTACTACACATGGTTGATAATAATATCTACCATGATTGGTTTTTAATTTTATTGCTCATGAGAAAATATATATATATATATATATATATATATGGGCACGGATTAATGGAGAGACGAAGTAGTTAAAATAGTAGCTAAAAACTACTGTTTATAAAAACAGTTTGTGTGTGTGTGTTCGAGGTCGTTGGTCCAAAAGGTTGCTTTCGGAGATCAAAGACAAGGGTTTAGCTACAAAGAGTAGATCTTTTAAAAAATATACATATTTAAATACTTACATTTGTTCGAATCGAAGTGATGTGAAGGTGACCATGTTCCTTATTAATTCATGGTTTTGTCTTGTCGAGATTTCAAGCGCGGGGCTCTATATCTACTAACGTATATGGAGGACTAGTCACTTCTTAGTCACGAACTTGGATTTTCTATTTGTAGTTCATTTAATTTGGTCAAATTTTGTTATTTTCTTCCTATTATTTTATTGTTCCTGCATTGACCCGTTAAAAATATAATAATATAAGTAATTTGCATGGTAAAATGAGTCTTATGCAGGCTTGTCGTGGATTTTTATAACGGTAAACAATATATGCAGTATGTTTTTTTGTTTATTAGCAAATTTAACATGGTTAAAACAGTAAACGAATAGTTAACAAATTTTACACGAATTTTAATGGTGATATTATAACGGTATGTATGAATAATAAAATATTAAACTTAACTTTGTTTGATTATATTAAAAATGTTGTTGGATTTTTTCTTCTACATATTAGTTTATAAGTTGTGCCATTCTTCTTTTTTCTCAAATTTGGTCAACTTTATACAACACAAAGTTTTAGAATACATGCCACTAAGGGGGTTTGGACCATGGAATTAAGGAGCAAAACGTTGTGGCCGACCTATGATGCAACATAATTTCCAAGCGAATTCATGGAAGTGCACCATATAGACCGGCAATAGTCAACTTATGCAAATACTATACTAGCTTTTACGTACAGTTGGTGGAATGTAACAATTTTTACCGGAATGTAAAAGTTTTTATTGTAATTCTTCTAAATATTTTACTTTATAATATAAATCAGTTGCATGCATATAAGCAAAGGACATGTTCTTTAATTAACTTCGTCGGTGTGGGGGGGGGGGGGGGGGGGGGACGAGCTCTCTCACATGCATTTTTTTGTTGTTGTAGTTTTTGACTGTTAAAACTATAATAAAATCTACATAATGTGAGTCACATGTTTGTCTTTAAACTGAATATTTAGATGAAAAAGAATTGTTATGGCATAATTTTCTGCTATGAATAGCATCAATCCGCTTTTAAGGTTTTGCTAATTTTCTTAAAACTCAAAATTAATCTTCCTTTTTGGTCAACTATAAATAAAGATTTTAAGTTAAGTAAGTAACACTATAAAAATAATACAGTGACACAAAACTATTTGGATATATTATACATTTGTAGAATTGTAGTAATGATGATGATGATGATGATGATGATGATGATGATGATGATGATGATATAAGTATGATTTTATTTATAATTTTTAGCCTTTGAATCTTGAAATAACGAATTACACTTTTTCTTTGTTCATAATTTATAACTAAGTGGAACCAACAAACTAGCTCCCTTTACTACTTGACGTCTCTATTGCAAATATTCCTTTATATAAATTTAAATTTATATATGTTTCTTTTTTTTCTTTTCTTTTTGTAGCATGTGTCTGAGCATTCAACAGTTTTCAAAAACCGTATATATGTATGAACTATTCCCTTTTTTTTAAAAAAAAAAAATTCGTTACAAACATTAATTTACTCAATCAAAACCAAAAACTGGCATATGAGTTATGAGTTATATAAACAGTATGGTCCCCAAACCCTGCAAGTAGGTTTTATCAGGGGTCCGTAGCCTTTTTAGGCCTATGGAATCCACCGGATTCTTGGTTCAGTATCAGTTAGTTTTTAGTACTTAAAACACTACTATTAATTAGTACTTCACTAAACTTAACCTGTGATTAAACTAATCACTCAAAATAACTGTCTCCCGTTACGCTATAATATATCGTTTAACTTAAGCCATATGGAGTAGTAGTTAATCAAAAATTAGTAAACAACAACTTGAGTCAACAGTCAATTACACGGAGACACACCACCGCCCCTAATTCTATTTCTACCTAAGTACTCTAGCTTCTTGACTAAACAGTCTAAACCTAATCATATACTACTAGTAGTAGTCTAGTACTAAACAAGAAAATTAAGCTTTCTCAAATTGCATTTATAAAATAATCAATTAATAGTTTTAAATTCTAACTAAACAAAAAAAAAAAAAAACTCGTTTAGATGGCTTTTTCTTTGTTTATATTTACGAATTTAAATTTTGATCAAAAAAAATATATTTACGAATTTAAAAAGTGAATTTTTAAAAGTTTTTTTGTAGTTTAAGATTTTTTTAAAAAGATTAGGGTTAAAAAAGAGTGTTTTTTAAACATTTTATTATGTCAAATATAAACGATATATATACACATATATATATATATATATATAATGATATACTAACAGAGTACAAACTTTGGTCGGGTTCTCTTCTTTTTGCGATATTTTGTTAAATAAATATAGTTAATGTTTAACTTTTTTTTTTAATAAAAAAGACAGAATTAGCGGAATAATTAAAGCAAAGTTGCACGCGACGTGAGGCAGACCCGTGAGTCAGATTTTCATGTGGAGACAGAGTGGCAGTCACGCACGTGTCACGTGTCTTTCTTTTAATATTTTGAAAACTTTCCCCAAACTTTATTTTTTCTTCCCTAAAGTGAATAGTACTACTACTACTACTGTTGTTTAAATACTCGTTGCATTGCACGTATTCGAAAGAGAAAAAAAAGGTTTCGTAATTGCATTATACATACACGACTGGCTGCTAGATTGATTAATCGACAAAAAGTAAATCGTTAAAATAATAATAATCCTAAAAATAAGGAAGAGAGAGAGAGAGCCTCTTGGAGAAAACGAAGAGACGTCGGTACGAGACTAGAAAAAGAGTCCACGTCAGACAGAGCTGTTAAAGCCAATACATACAGATGCCAAGACAACTAAAGGTTTCGCGAGATTCTTATTTTTTCGTTCTAGTTAAACTAAAGGCTTATGTATTACAGTATTAGTATTACTATTGTTATTCAACTCATGTTGATATGTTTCCTTAATTCTTTCTCGTCACGTTTTGGTACGTAGCGTTTAGTGTGTATAAACGTTAGTTATCAAAGTTGACTATATAACCAACTAGGGGGAGTCTTTACACCAAATAGTAAAAACATGAAAAACACACTTTCTTGTTTTTAAACAACTTTTCTTGGATGATAACAAGTATTTTCTGTCGGCATGAATGAATGTTTACTTATTTCATTATTTTTTTGAGTGATTTAATTGTCCTTTTACTATAATCACAGTATTATAAAACTAAAAACTTGTGTGCAGAGCGGTCCCTGACCTAAAGCTCATAAAGCAAGAGCTTTAGGAGCCAAATATTATAAAGATTTTAGGGGCATCAAGTTCACAGAATTTCTCTTTAGTGAAGTGGTTTTCTACTTTGATTTTCACTTTCTTGACACGGCTTCGAACCACCCTAACGTTAAATCCAGTAGATTTTTTTTGACGTTCCTCTTCTTCTTCTAGTCTCCTAATTTCCTATATCGCCAATCTCTGTCGTTTATCATTCTTCCCCTGTTCGGCTGTTCTCCATATATATTTTCTTTTTCTTCTACACTTTTACTTTTTCATTGTATATGAAACAGTTGTGTGTAGTTTTTAATTTTTGTATCTTAAAATGTGATTGATTGGAATATTTGTTTGTCGTTTTAAAATGTACTTTTGAAATTGAAGAAAATATTATGTTGTTGTAGGTTTTATAAGGTTTTTGTTCAAATATTTGGGGGAAAAAAAAGAACACTTTTTTTAATGTGTTCTTAGAAGTTAGAATTCGTATTATTGTTCAAACAATCTTTGTTTTATGCTCAACGGAACATCTATAACCATTATATTGTTCTAGCTACTAGCTAGTGTTCGTTTATAACGGTATACGTACTTGATCGAAGCTTTGTTATATTCCGACTTAATAACGTAAGTTGCATAGGACTATAGGAGTTACCAAACCTACATTCCCACGAAGTTTGTATCAACGCTTCCAACTGCCACTCTCTTCAATTTTTTTTTTTTTTTTTTTTTTGCATTTGTAGAAAATGAGCTCAATCATTTCTTGTAGATGCAAGTTTAGTATGAGACGACGAGGGAGATAAAAACATCATTTCATTTTTGTACTAGTAGATTCCGATCATGAGTCGATCATCAGAACATGACCATTTCGTTAATTATAGATTTGTTATTATTACATCAGCTAACAGTCTTACACAGATGAATCGCATCATGTTAATGTTCCACCACTACACGAGGATAAAGAATCACATGCATATGTTTATGTAAAAGAAGAAGATCGAAGAAGAAGTAAATGCACTTTTCAGCAAAACTTAACTATAAAATGGTCAAACAATTCGAAAAAGTAAGTTATATAGTATCTAATTTCTCAACATAAATTATAAATATATTTTTTAAATAAATACAAGTGCTTTCAAAATATCCAAAACATATATATGTAATTAACAAATAAAGTGATCTATTTCATTAAAATTAAATAAATATAGAAATACACTGAGACAGAAAAAGAAAAACAACTAAAGCGTATAGACTGGAAGGAGAAGCTAATTAATGACTACTGCTAAAATTGAAGTATATATAAACAAAAATGTAGCAATCAGAAAAGATTTGGATAAATCTCCAAAGAGATGGGCAACTTGGCTCCTCTCTTCACCAATATCTACCAAAATGGTCCACCTATCACCCTTACCCAAGTTGCCACTGTTTACATCTTTAAACTCGATTCAACTTTATTTAATCTATTTATTTCTAGTCTAATTAATTAATAACGGTTACACGAACTAACACGATATTTATCAATAAAATTAGTAAAAATAAGTTTGGCAGAGGAGTGGTCCTGTGGGCGGGGCAAAGAGTGGTCTCTAGCTGCATGCAAACAAAGATTCGACCACACCCTAACCATATATTCTTTCGTACTTTTCACTCTCCCCATCGCGATCTATCTTTTCTTCTTTTTCTCCAAACTATTATTTCTTTTTATGGTCCTTTTACTGAAAACCATAACTATTTTTGTTCTTCTTGCTGTTCTCCTGCTATAATATTTTTTAAAAGGTACTTTCTAATTCTATATATAGTTATTTGCAAAAACAATTCTGCATTTTTATAGAATTGGTTATCAAACTGCATTGCTTTATTAATTTACTATGAAACAGCTTATATACACGATCCCGTTAGGGTTTACACAACCGACTTAGACTTAAACAACACGTAACAAGCCCAATAATATGAAACCCAACTATACATATAATCTAGTCCCCAATACTCCTCCTTACGTTGGAGCGTGAAGATCCTGAATGCCCAACTTAGACACAATATACTCAAATTGACAACAACCAAGAGCTTTGGTAAAGATATCCGCTAA